>NW_018200239.1:0-493 GCF_001263595.1 Phalaenopsis equestris | reverse complement strand
ACTCCTGAAACGTCCATCACGATGCATCAAGTGGGACACTATACACACTTTTCTTAGCGTGGTGTGGCGAAACTCGTATGTGGAACTTGCGACGCGGTGGACGATTCAAAAGGCTCATGAAATATGTATTTCAGCTCATTTCATTAGCGAGGTGGGGGTATTCTGTTGTATTTTGAAAACCAGTGCACGTATTTCTTTGAGTGGCAGGATACACCTCTTTACAATCATGGCGCAAGCCAACCATACACGCCTTTCTTGGCGTGGTTGGCAGACCCAGACCCCCGATGCAACCCCTCAATGGAGGACGATGCTAGGAGGCTGCCGAAATGTTGCAGGATTTTGGTCAGAATGTCGGCCATAAAAGAACAATTAAATCGAATTCACTTGGATCAAAATGCAATCAAAATGAAATTCCCTAAACTATATATTAAAGACTAAAATGATTACTTGAACCATTTTAAACGAAAGAACTACATATAAATAGAACCTGCAC
>NW_018200238.1:0-493 GCF_001263595.1 Phalaenopsis equestris | reverse complement strand
CCCAAAATTCCTTAGGTAGCCTCTTACTCTTGAGCATAATTCGATCTATGTCAAGGATAGTTTGATTCTTTCTTTATTTTGCACCATTTTGTTGAGGGGTTCTTGGGACAATCAACAGTTGACGTTTTCCGTTGGCTTCACAGAATTCCTGAAATTCCTTTAAAGTAAAGTCATCTCCTTGATCATATTGCATGACTTTGATCTCCATGCCACTTTTTTTTCTCCACCAAGGCTTTGAACTTCTTGAATACTTCAAAGACCTTTGATTTATGCTTCAAAAAATATGCCCAAGGTTTTCTTGAAAAATCATTTATGAAGAGGATGAAATAATTACTCTTACCGAGAGATCTTGACTTGATTGGACAGCATACATCTGTATGTATGACATCAAGTAGCTTTTTTGCTCTTGAATATGACTCCTTTGAAAAGCTCTTCTTGAATTGCTTCCCGAGCAAGCATTCTTCACATATCTGGCTTGGGTAATTGATGCAGG
>NW_018200237.1:0-493 GCF_001263595.1 Phalaenopsis equestris | reverse complement strand
TTAATTAAAATAATAACTATGTTGATGGTTAGAACTTCAACTACATAATTTTTTATATATTTTTTTTTCATTTATTTATTGTGATTTAATGTGTAGGGGTTGATAGATGAGATACATTAAAATTATTTTTAGTTTAGTTAAAAAAAGTGTAGATAGCTTTACAAAATTTGAGATGTTTTTTGAGACACTCACACATTTTAAAGAGAGGTATGCCTTAACATTTTAAGATGAGGCGTACCTTACTTTTTAAGGTAAGGCACTCCTTAAGGCAAACCTCAGCTTGGGAGAAGCGTACACCTCACCCTAGGACAATAAGACATAAGCCTCTTTGCTATTTTTTTATAAAAAGCATTGAAAGACGCCTCAACGCATGCCTCTTACAGTGCAACTTTAGACAAGGGGGCATCCTTATCAGAATGGTGCACATGTCATGATAGTTACAAAAGCACATATTCCTTCACTAAAAATGGTAAGTGCATCATACTCTTACCTT
>NW_018200236.1:0-493 GCF_001263595.1 Phalaenopsis equestris | reverse complement strand
TTTTTGACATTTAATCAGAGCATATTTGTCAAAAAAACCGCAGCCTAAATGTTTGTCAAGACCCCTTATACATAAATTAATATTACGTATTATAAAGCAGTAATTCAACTAAGCATATATGATATTGGTTCTAAAACCAGCATCTGTATCACCAACTAACAAATTAATGCCTCACTGTGTAATTTGCGAACAAACCACACAATTCATGTGTACTTACGTATCCACCACCTCAACTTTCCTTTCTACATACTAAACACTCATATCTTTAATGACTCATCAAAATAACATCATTATTTTTTAGAAATACAACTTTTCACTCATATTACAAATGTATATATCAAACTTTAGGTGTTTAATATGTAAATACAAAAGAATTGTGCGGTACTTATGCAAATTACACTTTATTAAACATGTTTAAGGTGATTTTTAGGACTATATGCGTCATTTTTTTTAACATTAATATAAAGGGTAAGTTTAGAAGCATTTAGAAAAG
>NW_018200235.1:0-493 GCF_001263595.1 Phalaenopsis equestris | reverse complement strand
AGATAGACTAGTGCTTTGAGATGACGGAGCAACTTTCATGCCTAAAAAGTATCGAAAAGATTCCAAGTACTTCATCTCAAAGGAGGCCATAAGAATGCTTTTCAGAGATTCCAATGCTAGTAGATCTTTTTTTCTTGGAACAATATCAACGACATAAATGATAAGGATAACTACCTGAATGCTGGAGGAATGTCAGAAGAAGTTTGTGTAGTTTGATTGAGTCTGAGTGAATGCATGACCTACCACGACCTTTGTGAACTTACCGAACAATGCTCGTGATGATTGCTTCAGCTCATAGATGAATTTTCGCAATCTACAAACTTGCCTCTGGGAGGCAGCAGAGTCAAGGTCTGAGGAAGGGCCATGTAAACCTCTTCTATAAGATCACTGTTTGGGAACATATTTTTGGCATTAAGCTAGAATAAGGGCCAATCCAGATTCACTTTCAGGGATAAGACAACCCGAATGGTGTTTAATTTAGCCACTGGAGCAA
>NW_018200234.1:0-493 GCF_001263595.1 Phalaenopsis equestris | reverse complement strand
AAAAAAATGTACACATTATATAAATTCTTTGACTGTTTAATGCTATTTTCCTCTTGCAATTAGCTTGCCAACCAATTTCAAAACTGATCCTTAGGTTGTGTGTTGCTTTTCCTCTTCCTTTATCAGTTCCAGAGAGTTGTGTGAGATGGCAATATCCTTTTTTTCCTTGGTAAATTATTACTCCCTAGCCATTTTGCTTCTCTAGTCTTATGTTACAGGTCTTTCTTTTCAAAAAAAGATGTTTAGCTGGCTTAATGCCGAATTCTTTTTTTCCAAAGTTTGATGCATGACTTAAGTTGATCTAGCTCGTAGGTTTTTTTAAAAAAAATTTTAAGCATAATTTTATAACTAGAAAGTGATAGGTGAACAATAGTAGGCGATTATGAAGAATTATACAAAAAAGTTATATATAAGAAAAAAAAAAGATACCTAATAGCCAATGATGGAAAATCATATAGATCAGTAAAACTACAGAAAAAAAACTCATTTGAAA
>NW_018200233.1:0-493 GCF_001263595.1 Phalaenopsis equestris | reverse complement strand
TCTAACACCTAAACTTCAATTTTTGCATACATGCCCCTTGCTTATTCATAAAAAAACTTATATTTCATTTTTTTAAAAGCTAAAATAGTCATATTCTTCATGTTGAATGGTATAAATGTAACAAAAATGTGAATTTCAGGGGTTTAATATGTAAATATATAATAATTTTAGTGCGTCAAATGATTTTAAAATTCATTTGGATCAAATTTACATAAGATAATATAACTAAAGCCGTGACAAGAATTATATATGCATATATAAATAATTAATGCCTCATTGCACGTGTTTTCTTTCTCCATTATCAGCTGGCTTTGGTGGTAATCCATAGTCGAGCATGCATGTGTTCATTAAAAAGTTTTTTGAGACATTTACATCCCTATCACACAACTTTTATGTATTTACGCATCTAACATCCCATCTTTGATTTTTTTACATTTATAGCACTGAAAATTTTCAAATCCATAAAAAATACCTCTATAACTAACTTTTTTTT
>NW_018200232.1:0-493 GCF_001263595.1 Phalaenopsis equestris | reverse complement strand
GGGTCGGTCAACTTTTCATTCGGAGCTGGAAAAGCAGTGCGAGCCATTTGATCCAAGAAATCAATAGAGAATTAACGACCGAACAGGAGGCGAGTGAACTCTAAAGTCTGGCGACCGCACCCTACTTGTTGGTGACTAACTCATACCTCTTGTGCACGATTAGCCGGCATACTAAGGTACCACAAAATGTCGGTCAACCTAAAACAAGCGCTTGATACCAAGGTTCGTGATAGGGCAATCAAAGGTTGGTGTTCGGTATAGCTGAGGCAGAATAGGAGCAACGCTCGCCGTCTCACTTGAATAAATATCTCACACCGTAAAGAAATCATAAACTAGTAATAGTCGTACAGAAAAACCCTACGGAATTCTTTTGACAAGATTTTCTTTTATTTGAAATAATTTTTGGTCCCCCCAAAAGGAGTAGACTCTTATAAATAGAAGGTATTGTACTAGGGGTGTCAAAAATTGATCTGATATTTCAATACGACTCAAA
>NW_018200231.1:0-493 GCF_001263595.1 Phalaenopsis equestris | reverse complement strand
ATGCATGTAACCACCCCTATAAATTATTGCACAACCTTATAAGATGTTATGCTGCTGAATGTTTTTTGACGATCAAACTCCACATGCACGGACGGGGAAGAGTTTATTCGATCCTGATAAAATCGATCATAATGCGATCATCCTCATGAACAAATGCAGGCAAACTTCAGGGCACGAGCAACAGTGATAATGGCCATCTTCTTCTCCATGACAGCTCCTTTCGGAATAGCTCTGGGCATTGCTATTTCTTCAAGCTACAACCCACATAGCTCAACAGCCCTTATAATTGAAGGGGTGTTTGATGCTGCTTCAGCTGGGATCTTAATCTACATGTCGCTTGTGGATCTCTTGGCTGCCGATTTCACAAACCCTAGAATGCAGGATAATATAAATCTTCAGCTTGGAGCTCATCTGGCTCTTCTCCTTGGCTCTGCTTTCATGGCAGTTTTAGCCAAGTGGGCATAGAAATGCACATGTAGATTGTATTTTTTTT
>NW_018200230.1:0-493 GCF_001263595.1 Phalaenopsis equestris | reverse complement strand
AAAGCTGCATTTGTGTCTTTGTAATATCATCCTTTAATAGGTTCTTTTTGTCAGGTTGGAGAAGGATTAATTCAAACACTGCGATGATGCAGTAAAATGTTTATAAACAAGTATTATTTCAAGGAATCCCACAGATCATCAATTTCGCATAATTATAACGTGTCTGCATCTGCAGGCGTTGGTAGGCTTATTTTCTATAATATTAAGGATGTTAGAGTTGTACATAAAATAATTTATACTCAGCTTCTTAAATGCCTTCTATTTGATTCATTTATCAAGTAAATTAGCTAAATATAAATAATTTTTTAAGCTCGAAATATAAATAAACCGAACACGAATTAAATTTTTCTTTATTCATATTCGATTGATTTTTTTAAATAGTTTAATTGACTACATTACTATAAAGATTTATAATCACTTAATTTTATTAATTAAAAAAATAGAATAAAATAAAAATTAATGAATATTTTAATATAAATAATAAAATTTAAAT
>NW_018200229.1:0-493 GCF_001263595.1 Phalaenopsis equestris | reverse complement strand
ATAGATAAATACATAGGTGCAAAATCCCTTATAACTCCATTTGATTGCACATAACATACATCTGCCCAATCATAATTACATGCAACACCCTCATTTTTATTATTTTTGACACATATTTTGATATAAAAACATATAAATGCGGATAATTTTGACATATCAATATCACAATATGCTGTAGAAAATGGTACATATAAACATGCAAAAGTAATAATAAAATCAGCAGAGGAAATAAACCTGCACTTATCGTCAAGCAAAACTTGCAAAACCACTTTTATGAAATGTCTAGAATAATATTTAAAGCATTTCTATCAAAATTAATACACGTGCAAAAATATACAAAATATTGTACAACAAAAAATATCTATCACAGAAATAAATATTTTTATGTTGATATGTTCAACACAATTTAATCTACAACATATAAAAAATTGTGCGGTGAAAAGTTTATAAATATTTTTGACAAATAAAATACCAAAACCTTATAAGAAAAACA
>NW_018200228.1:0-493 GCF_001263595.1 Phalaenopsis equestris | reverse complement strand
TTTAATGTGTTAAAATCTATGAAGTATCCAACAAATGAAAAAGATTATAAATGTTATAGAATGGATATTATCGATGAATTAAATAATAATCATTTCTAAGAAAATTATGAAGTTAAAGTTTGACAACAAGAACTGGGGTATGAAAGTGAAACTGATTTTCAAGATAAATCTATTTAGATAATCACTGAAGATTCAAATTATTTTCAAGAAAGTTGAGATTTTAGCACTACTGAGATTAGTAAACCTCTTTTTTCTTTAATTAAAGAACCTCTTAAACTTGAGATGAAGATACACCCTACACATTTAAATTATGCTTTTAAGGGGAACTCATCAGCATTACTAGTTATAATATCCTCAGACTAAAGTGCAGATCAAGAAAAAAAAATAATGGAAACTTTAAGAAATTATAAGAAAACATATGAACGGATGTTAGCAAAAATTAAAGTTATCAACCATTAAATTTGTATGCATAAAATTTTAATGGAAGATAATC
>NW_018200227.1:0-493 GCF_001263595.1 Phalaenopsis equestris | reverse complement strand
TTAATGACGATAAGTTATGGAAAGAACAATGAAAGGGAATAATCAACTATAGAAGTAAGGTGTACCCTGAAGATTGGAATTATAAAATTATTGAATGAGTGAGATTTGACTTGAAAGGTTGGACTTGATTGATTAGTTTGAAAATCTTGATTTTACTTCATTTTATTTGAATAATTTATTTGAATTTATTGGTTTTTATTGGAGGTTAGATTTGAATGTTTAATTTAAAGGGTTGAATTGTGGGTTAATGTTTTATTTAAAGGTTGATTGATAGTTATTTATTTAAATGCTACTTGTTTGAATGTAGTTTGAATGTTTTTTTAGGGTTAATTGAAGCTTATTAGAAGATTATCGAAGGTTGTTTGAAGGTTTTTTGAAGCTTAATTGAAGGATGAAATTAACTTTGGTGTGGGTTTCACATTTACGAACCCCATATCTTTGGTTATTAAAACATACATATTTTAAATAGAAAAATCCATAAATTTACTTAAAA
>NW_018200226.1:0-493 GCF_001263595.1 Phalaenopsis equestris | reverse complement strand
CTATAAATAGGCCACGTGATAAGGAGAGTTTTGCTCTTTCCTTCTCTCTTCTGCTTCTGGAAACTTGTGTCCTCCTTTTCAAATTACTATCATGTTTGGCGGAGGAGTGTTACCTGCTGACAAGGATGCCCTCCTCAAGGCTATAGATGACATGCGAGCAAAGGCTCGCAAACCAGACACCAAGCGGAAGCTGGGGGGGCGAGGTCTCCGCAGAGGACTTACGCAAGAAGAGGGTTGTGCGGAAGTTGCGCATTGAGGAGTGTGAGGATAGAGCCAGGTCTTTGGGTTTCTTTATGGGCTTGTTACAAGAGAGAGATATGGAGCAGGTTGGAAATCGTTATGACGTTCACGTTACTAGGCATCCTTCGAAGGTGGGCATTCCTACCAAGGAGAAAGGATGTCTTTTCATATTGTTGTGGGGGTTGTGGTTCCCCGAGGAGGCTCTAAGGGGTCTTCAGTCAAATTTGAGGCATGGCTTAGACCATCAAAGAGC
>NW_018200225.1:0-493 GCF_001263595.1 Phalaenopsis equestris | reverse complement strand
ATATATATATATATATATATATATATACTTACAATGATACCGCACAATTCCTTTCAATTTACATACCCAACATCTAAGGTTTAATATTTACATTTATAATATTTTTGTGTTATAAGTCTATACATAAAAAGATGAATTACACTTAAAAAAGTGACATTTTTTATGTTATATTAGTAATTTGAGTTTTATGGATGCAAATATTAAAATTTAGGTGTTCTATTTGTGAATACATAAGAATTGTTTGGCATGCAAATAAATGCCCCAAAAGTTGGAAGATCTACACATAAACCACTCAATTCTTATGTATTTGCATATCTAATAACTAAAGTTCAATTTTTACATAAATGCCATCTACTTTATGCATGAAAAGATCTATCTCAAGTTAAAATAGTGATGTTTTTGGTGTGATATGAATGATTTGGGAGGTATAAACATGAAATACAAAATTCGGGTCTTAGATATGTGAATATAGGAATTGGGTGGTATGCATCTA
>NW_018200224.1:0-493 GCF_001263595.1 Phalaenopsis equestris | reverse complement strand
AAGAAGAACTTGAAGCTTTGAGAAGGAGCTGAAGTCTAATATCATTTTTGCCACCGCCGACCGTTATCGATCACCACCTGCCGAACTCCACCTATCGCCATCGGCTGCAGCCCACTTTTTATAACAAATTCATAAAACTTTGTCATCAACTTATAATAGATTTTATAACTGGGTCAGATCTCGTCGTTTTTTTTTCTTTTACTAAAAAATTTCTTCTGTCTCTACTGGTTGTTTTCTTTAATCCAAGTGTGCATTAAATTCTCATGAAACGCTAAGACGATAATTCATTACTATACTGCCCTGAATTTTCTAACACTCATCAATTACTAATAATTAAGATATAACCTTATGTTAATCAAGATTTAATTAATTTAATTAATTGTCATATTAAATAATTTTAAAACTCAACATCATGTCCCCATATCATATTCTAGGTACATATTTCACAAAATCAAATTAATAATTTGTAAGTAATTAATTTACAATAAAATTC
>NW_018200223.1:0-493 GCF_001263595.1 Phalaenopsis equestris | reverse complement strand
TCAAATATCTCTCAAAAACTAATCTTTCTTTCTAGCCAAAATTCTTCTATAATTATGTAATTTCTCTAAATAAGATATATGCAACCCTTGTAGTTTGGCTAAGATCTGTCATAATTCTTTTTCACATTTATTTACTTGAGCTACACTTCGCAATAAATAATTCACTCTAATGTTTGAGGTTTGGACCCTATTTTATAAACTCAAGTTTGCAAATTATATATGTTGTTTATTGATAATTTCTCTTCTCTTTTCTTGTGTTTTTCCAACATAGTTCAAATCCATCTAAGATTTTTCTTCAATTCAAACACTTTCCTAAAAATCAATTCAATCAAAAAATTAAAACTCTTCAAACTGATGGTGAGGGTGAATATTGCAATACTATTTTCAAAATCTATCGAATTAATTTGTATATACATCAACATAGTTGTCACACATTCTTAATCAATGCTTATTTTTCTTATTTTTTTAATAAATAATTTTAACCATTTCATAT
>NW_018200222.1:0-493 GCF_001263595.1 Phalaenopsis equestris | reverse complement strand
AAAAAACTTATCTTTGATATTATAATAAAGCCCATCATTTCTTTTACCCTAAATGCGCCAAGAATCCTGCTGACTGAAACATTTTAAACATTTCCTTTCAAATTTCTATTTTTTTTTTCTAACAGTTGTGGAGGCACGAGATAGAGATCAGGCAAAGCTGATGGCCAAAGGTCTATCAGGAGCAATCAACATAAGCGCCGGAATCCACAAAGCAGTAATGAAAGGCATCAAGAGCTTCTCCCAACTCTTCTTCGAGAGAGACCGAGAGGATGAATTTGACATAAAGGAGATTGGATACCCAACAGATGTGCAGCATTTGGCTCATGTAGGCGCTGATGGGTCCAGTATGGCTGGTCTTGACGCCATGGATGGCTGTGGGAGAGCTCCTGATCAGCTCAGTTTCTTCCTTCCTCCGCTCGCTCTGAGGCAGTTTGAGCTCGCCATGAACCATGCTTGATCAGATTATACTGCATGGTTTATTAATTAGCTGCTG
>NW_018200221.1:0-493 GCF_001263595.1 Phalaenopsis equestris | reverse complement strand
ATAGGTACCTAGGGTTTCACACGTGGATATGCGGCATAGCCTCCTCTGAATGTAGTGAGCTAGTGCAGGGAATTTTGCCTCTCGATTGCTCAGAGGACAGATTCTCTACCTCTGGCAAAACGGACAAGCTACAAAGTTTTTTATAGCTTTTTAAGTGCGATATTCTAATCCCTTCATAAAAGATTGGATACCATTTTAGCTATAAGGAATTGGGATTCCGAACTGTATAGGTTGGGGATAAGGATTGCATGGAAATTTTTTTAACTTTGTTAGGGACTTGACCACGAATGTAAAGTCCTAACCTAAGGCTTTCTCTAAGACAAAACTGGACAATTAATAAGAGTACATCCATACAAAATTGTGTCAGCTGACACACTTACCTAGCGTGAGCAACTAAAACCCATCACAACACTATAAAGCTCGCCAATCAAATGGTGTATGGTCGAGCTGATTGGTATCATTCATCCCATCGGATCATCCAATAACACATGAT
>NW_018200220.1:0-493 GCF_001263595.1 Phalaenopsis equestris | reverse complement strand
TCTGTGTGTGTGCTGAATTCTCGTACAACGCTAAGCCGATAATCCGTTACTCTACCGCCGTAGATTTTCCAGCACACATCAAGCAATATTTTTTTCTGCCTAGGAGAACTTCAAATGGCTAGTCTGAATTTCTACATGTATCAAAGGCCATCATGGATATGCGGTGTCATTTCTAAACATTTTGTATTTGTTTTGTTTTATTTTATTTCATGGCAATGGTATTGGTTGTGCCCTTTCCCATGGCATTAAATTTATAATCTATTTGCATTTTTTGAGCTGTATTTTTGTTAGTGAACTTAGCAGTTAAACGGTTCATTTTACACGTACAATATAGATGCATTTGTTCCCACTAGGCTTATTTGAAAATAGGGAAATTTATATATGTAGCATAAAATTCTTATGTATTTACACATCTCACATCTAAACTTTCATATTTAAATCTATGCATGAAAAAGTGTATTTTACTTTCAAATAGTGGCAATAATATTTTTTT
>NW_018200219.1:0-492 GCF_001263595.1 Phalaenopsis equestris | reverse complement strand
CTCTCGTCACCTCCATGTGATATTGTACGCGCCAGATGCAGCGGGTCCCGCCTCCACGAGCAACCGCAGAGTAATCTTCCAATTAATGAAAAGTCAGGGGCTTAACTGCCAAATTGACTCGGAGCAAACTTTGCACCTTCCCTTGCCGATATTTTTCTAAAATACAATTTGAAAAAAATTAAAATTCATATATATTGCACAATTACCAAAATAAATTAAATTTTTTTTATATTTTGACCCTTTCAGTTCTTTTTTTCAAATAAATAAATAAACGGGAAAAAATTAAATAAATTTCCAAGAGCTTAAATGCAAAGTTGAATTAGGCCCAAACACTGATGTTAAATTGACATTGACACTATCCCAATATAATTTACAAATGTAAACAAACAAAGTCGACAAGGATACTTTTGCTAAAACTCTGCATCCCATGCTTCTCCCACTTATCCTTTACACAGCTTAAAAAATAAAAATAAAAATAAAAATAAAAATAAA
>NW_018200218.1:0-492 GCF_001263595.1 Phalaenopsis equestris | reverse complement strand
TATTATTGGTGTGTCATATGATCTCAACCCAACACATAATAAATAATTATACAAATGATACATAAAAATAATTACTTATATTGCAAAAGCAAATCCTGATGTCTACCCACTCTCTGTCATGATTCTAAAGATTTTTCGAAGGCTTGGTGCACAATTCAATTCCTCCTAGTCATTACATGCTACTTCTCATCACATACTAACTCAATGTAGCCTTGACATCGTAACAAATTACACCAAATTGGGGAGATGCAGATAAGGACAACAACTCATTTATAATATAATATACATTTATAACTTCAAAATCATTATTCCCATCTAAAAGCATTATCAATTGGATATGATTAAATATTCCCATCCAGAAACACAGAGTTACTGAACCATTACATAATTAATATACAACGATAGAGTAAACATCATTTTCATTTACATTGATCGTAGTCTTTACAATACAAAGAATAAATGCACAAAATCATGATCATGTAAATCATCAAA
>NW_018200217.1:0-492 GCF_001263595.1 Phalaenopsis equestris | reverse complement strand
AAAAAAAAAAAAAAGATATTTAACAAATGTGAACGTGTTGTACAATAATGAGTTAGTATTTGTCAAATGAATTCTATACATCCTGACCCACTGGGGTTACTCGAGCAGTCATGCAGATAGCCTGTCAAATGTAAGATTGATAGATATGAACTTCAAATGACTACTAAAGATAAATCAATAAAAATAATATTAAGTTTCAGAATGAAAAAAATCCTTACAATGTTTTGGTAGGAATCTCATCCTCAAAGGAAAAACTAATTGAGCTTATCATCTTCATCTATAGAGGATAATTCCAAATCAGCTCAACATATTGCTTTCAGAGGACCATTTCATGTCAACCCAAAAGTCACGTTAGACAAATTTGACACTCATGATAGCAAAAAGTTTTATATATCAAGTAAATACTATGATAAATGTGTTTTGAATCATGATAATTTTTATAAGGAAGATTTTCTTATTTATCACTCAATTCTTATGTATTTCAATATCTAA
>NW_018200216.1:0-492 GCF_001263595.1 Phalaenopsis equestris | reverse complement strand
CAGCAGATTATTCAATAAGCTGCAGCAGCCCCAAATTAACTCTAAATTTTAAGGCTCAACATTATCATAATAAAATGATAGTTGCCTAGAAATTTTTTTTCCAATTTGATGAAAATTATTAATCTACTCTAAGAATATTAGAACTACAAAATAAATTGATAAAATAAAATTAAGAAATAAATTTAACACAATTAAACAAACAAAAAATAATGAGATTGAAAAAACCAGGGAGGCAGGTGTGTTGACAACATCGTCCTTAAAGTAGATCAAGCCTTTGATACACCACTTTAGGTATTTTTTTACTTTACACATGAGATACAATCTTCCTTTTCATGATTGAGTGTGCACCACAACTAATTGACCAAATTTCAAACTAATCATGTGTCTCTAGTCGCCTAAAAAAGAGTTGAAATCACATAACATGAGATGGGAAGTTGATGAAGAACATAAATGAAGAAAGTAAGAGAATATATATATATATATATATATATA
>NW_018200215.1:0-492 GCF_001263595.1 Phalaenopsis equestris | reverse complement strand
TAGATGCTAGATATGTAAATACATAAGAATTGAGGGGCATATATGTAAACCTTCCTATTAATAAAGCAGGCCATGCCAACATCTGCACAGTCATTGCCGTTGGAAGTGGGGAACACTCAATTTGTTAGAGAAAGGTCCCTCATCCATCAGTACTACTGAAAAAATGATTGAATACATGCTTTAAGAGTCGTGCAACAGGTTTTTTATGTTCTCTTCGTTACATTTCATTTAGATTTGTCTCATTCATTACGTACTATGATTCACAAAGGCTTATGCAAGGATTGCATATATGCTTTTGCAACATATATTTAGGACTTTGATAGGTGTGTGGAGTTAGTGGTCCAATTTTACATGGTTAATTTTCATTTATACACCTCAACCATGTGCTCTTGTCTTGTTAATATATATATATATATATATATATTGTGGAATTACGCTCCTTATTATTATTTACTTCAATTCTATTTAGTACTTGCTATATTTAGTCATAAT
>NW_018200214.1:0-492 GCF_001263595.1 Phalaenopsis equestris | reverse complement strand
TCTTTTTTTTTTTTTTTTGCTCGTATCAAACCTTTGATGAACATTTTTCTTCTTTTTTTTTTGGATTTGTAGTAATTATAGTTTAATTATTTCTTTAATGTTAAGAATGAATAATGTTAAGAATTAATCAGTGTCTCTCTCTCTATCTCTCTCCCTAAAGCAAAGAAAGTGAGTTTGCAGGAAGTTCTTTGATTTTATTGCCTATATAACAAAATAACTTGATGCTTTGTTGCCCAACTCAAAATTTAGCGTGCTAATCCATGGCATGTAAATTTCTCATGTATTTTAACCCGTGGATATCTTATCATTTTCATAACAATGCTCTATATAAACTGTGATCTGCACTTGGATTGTATAATTTAAAATAAAATATAAAAGTTATGAAGTTTATTCAGAATAAAGTTGGAAGGACAAGATCATATAACAATGCATGTACATTTTCACTAAAACTTATGCGCATAAAAAGTTTTCAAATATATACTTTTGATGAAC
>NW_018200213.1:0-492 GCF_001263595.1 Phalaenopsis equestris | reverse complement strand
AGTTAATAGTTTATTTAAAATAATAAATAAATTTATACCATATTAATTTTAGGCTCTCAATTTTTAGAAGAGTCGATGTGAGAACAAATTAAATAACAATTTAAATGACATCAATGTGAGTACTCATATTCTTTTGCTCTAGTAATATTTTATTTTTTCTTAGCTAAATGCATTTATTGTTATTATTATAGTACTTCATACACATGATTTACAGTTTTATTAAATTTTGCTTTTATTGTATGGATAACTTATGTGCTCAGCTTTGTTTAAATTATCATTAAATCTTGTATAAGATTATGGACAACTATACAAATGAGGATGTAATATTTATTATAAAAAAATAATATTTTTATAGTCTGCTTGTGTGTGTATGCTTGATTATGATGAAATTGCCTCTTTATGATACTAGCGGGGGAATGCTAAGGTACTCATGCGCGTATATGGAAAAGAATATTGATATTAAAGTATCTTAAATTATATAATTTTTAGACG
>NW_018200212.1:0-492 GCF_001263595.1 Phalaenopsis equestris | reverse complement strand
AGATGACCAAAGGGAGACTCAATTTATTTTTGTCTACTCCTGTGTGAATGCCCTTTGTCCAAGAGAGAGCTACCTATCAGATTATGGAGATACACCATTTGCCTGGTGGTTTAAGTTCACTGTAATAACAAGAGGGCCTCTACTAAGGATTCTCTTGAGAAGGTCTACGAAAGATCTTTCAGCAGTTAGAACGGCTATCAGACGACCAATGACTGTGGGTCATTAAATGCTCCTCTTCATACATTTATGAATACAAATGGTGCCAAATTCAGTTGCAGATATTAAAGGCTCATGGAATTATTTAGAAATTTGAAAGGGTGTAATAATTACTTGTAACATCTTTATTAAAGTAGGAACAAACATGTAACTTCATTACATCCCCCTTTGATCTATAAATAAGTGATCATTTCTTCAATAAAAAACTGTTAGATTTACTCTCTGAGAACTTGTATTATTGCGCACTACTCTCTCTCTCTCTCTCTCTCTCTCTCT
>NW_018200211.1:0-492 GCF_001263595.1 Phalaenopsis equestris | reverse complement strand
ACACTGAATAGGACACAATGGAGAAAAAAGATTCACGTAGGTTACCCTTGTTGTACAACAATCAAACAGATGTGGTTATAAATAACCACTACCTACTATCGAAATTTCTAAAAGTGGTGATAAAAATCCATAGCTTAGCGAAAATGTGGTAGCTATAAGAAAATCAAAATTATGAAAAAATTTCATCGAATCGACCCATTGTCTCATTAGTCGAGGTTTACCGGCTTGTAACACGGGTTATGCTTGTGTTTTTCTCTTTTTGCAGGTAGTTGAAGAGGGAGAGGAGCCAGAGGAGTTTCTAACTCATCTCTTTTCTTTTCAACAAATAATAGAAAGCAGAAACGGATGAGGTGATTGAGAAGCCAATAACTGTGGTTAAGTTAGATTGTGACTATAGTTCTGGTATGTATGATATTCCATTGAAATATATTGTATCATCATGTATTTAACCCTATAAGTTGAAGATAGGAATTTTCTTTTTTAATTCGTTCA
>NW_018200210.1:0-492 GCF_001263595.1 Phalaenopsis equestris | reverse complement strand
TCAAGCATGATTATATCATGAAAGAAATCTATTAAAATTAATAGAAATAAGGTGCAAAAATTTTATTTTAATTTATAAATTTTAAACAAATATATAAGAATTTGTGTGGTAATATATCAACGCTAAATTACTCAAGTGATTCGTTATGAATAATAAAAAAAAGCTAATGAAATGCATTTAATTAGTAAAAAATTTCCACAATATGACTAACAAACTTACATAGTAACTAAGAATTCAAAATTAATATGGATAATGCCCCTAATAATGAAGGATATGCTTATCCTCTAATAAATAACAATTCTTTATCCGAGTTGAGCAATGTGGAACTCCTGATTCATTTGAGATTCAACTATGATATCAAACAAATTTCTATTATAAGGTCCTATATGATAAGAAAATTTCCAATTAATTGCAAGAAAGCTAAATAACTATTAAAGCTAATTGATTAGCTTAAATATTTGAGATATACACAATCTAGTGATCCTATACTTA
>NW_018200209.1:0-492 GCF_001263595.1 Phalaenopsis equestris | reverse complement strand
TTAGAGGCATTCCCAGTTGTATTCTCTGACATGGCTGAAGGAAGAGAACGGGTTTAGAATTAACAGGGGCTGCCTAGCGGAGTTCGTGGTTACAAGCCAGCTGCAGGATCCGATGTGGTGGGATGCCTACCACCTGTTGTTTGAGAAACCGTGGCAATTTGACTGTAGGATTCAGATCATCAGTACATAAACACCTACTCCACCAAGAAGGGGAAGCACGTTGTACTTTTTCCTTGGGTGGGGCCCAAGATCACAATGCTCATGCCATCAAAGCAGCATCGGTGAGATCATTTTTTATGACGATAAAGGATGATAAGAATGAGATGTCGATTCCAGGCACGGGACAGTCAAGACAAAAAACTTCAGGATATCATGATCGATACCTACTGTATGGCCACCACTATTCGAAAAGATTCAGACTACCATCACATCAAAACGGGATGAGCCAACTTTGGGTTACGTCGGGAAAATCCAACAATATGTGCATGACAA
>NW_018200208.1:0-492 GCF_001263595.1 Phalaenopsis equestris | reverse complement strand
TTTCCATATATGTGGAAAAAAAAATGGCATATTTTATAAGCTAGCGGTAGGATTATCTTAAGTTAGATTAAAATACGGTGTATTATTTCCTCGTCTTTCCAAGTATATAACATATTTAACTTTTCATGCACTTTTTTAAGGAGATTTTCTAAGACAACGGTCGATAATTTTCTTAATGTAAAAAATGTCTCTTAATTTAATATACAATTTAAAAAAGAATAATAATAGATCTTAATCATCCTTTATGTTTAATTTAACCACATTCAACGGGAAATATACATACCATTAAATTATTAAATACTTTAAATTTTTTATTTAATTAATTAAAATAAAGAAAAATTATTATTATTAAATTTTTGGGCATTTACGTACATAACGTACAAATCTTGTCTACTTATATATTTATCCTAAACATTCATTTTTACATCTATACCATAAATCTTTAGCATCACATCAACAGAGAAATCATTATCTTTTATATATATATATATA
>NW_018200207.1:0-492 GCF_001263595.1 Phalaenopsis equestris | reverse complement strand
AACATAAATAATTTTGGTTGGTAGCATATTATTAATAGAGATATTAACTAAACCTAATATTTTGTTACATCGAATTTGCTCGCTCGTGTTTTGTCATTATTTTTCGCATTCCGTCGTTTCTTCGACGTAAATCCGGATTTATTAAATCTGATTTGCAGACGAATTTACTTGGTCGTCGCTGATGAGCTTCGCCGTCGCACATGACGTTTATTAAATTCAAATTTATCAAATTTGATAAATCCTACTTAACTAAATCTAAGGTGGTTGTCGAACACTGCCTATAAGATTTTAGAATAAATAGGGTTTAATGAACATAGTAAGTCTGCGTTACCAAATCAAAATATTGTAAATTCAGAATAGTGTTAGGTTCAATTTAAAATTAAGTCCACTAATTTTGTTTATCGTGTTTGGCATAAATCCACTCTTATGACCTTCTTTCTAAACTAAATTCATTAGAGTCTGTTTATATCAACTGCAACTTATTAAAAATCA
>NW_018200206.1:0-492 GCF_001263595.1 Phalaenopsis equestris | reverse complement strand
ATGAATTATCAAACAACTTATATAATTATTTACTTATTTTTATTATGTTTATAATTACATGCTTTATGTAATGTCAGAGCTTGGCTTATTGGCTCTTGATTATGGTTTAGCATGATTTTAGGCTTTAGTTGATGATGACATGATGGTGTGGTATGTTGAGTTGTTTTGTAAGAAATAAAATTATTTTTAAAGTGCAAATTACTATACAACTATATATATATATATAGATGTTTTATAAAATTCAAGAAGGAACTACACATGTAATTTGTTAAATAACAATATGCGACAAAAAGTTCTCTCTTTCTCTCTCTAACTCCATGGGATGCATAATGAAGGTTGGCCTAAGCTTGGAATGAAGGATAAGTCTCTGACTCTCTCACAGGCCTTCCATCTTAAAGAAATCCTAATCCATACAACTATCAAAGCTATGTGCATAGAGTACCACTTCACTCAATCATGCAAAATTTCAGATCATTTTCAATAATTATATAT
>NW_018200205.1:0-492 GCF_001263595.1 Phalaenopsis equestris | reverse complement strand
GAGCGTCGTCGTCCTCCATGCCCATCATCATGTTTCTTCTGTTGTCACGAATGTTGGGGAGGAAGAAGAAGAGAAACCTGACTGGATTCTGGGACAGATTGGTGAGTTTCTTATTTTGAATCTGTTTTGTGGTTGATGGCTGATGGTGTGGGTTTCTCGTGAAAATTGTTCTGTTGATTTTATGAATTTGGTTGCAGTTTGGTTTGTTAGAAAACTCTAAATTTGCACCATAGTGGCTACATCAGGAGTCGTGATGTAAAAATATATCAGGACTTCAATTACAACGCTCCGAGTTTACGGTCAGACTCCACTGAACAACAAAAACTAAATAGTTTAATGTATTGTAGAGCTAGACCGTACACATGACACATTGTGATTGGAGTCATGATGCAGATGTGATATTTTTTCAAGCCTCCGATATATTTTTCATCCATCTTACGAATGCTTACTCAAATCTTAACATTCATGATAAACCCCCGCCAACTCATATAT
>NW_018200204.1:0-492 GCF_001263595.1 Phalaenopsis equestris | reverse complement strand
CCTGGGTTGGGTTAAGGTTTGGATTAGACTCAGTGGGTTTGGGTTATGTTGGGTTCGTGTCGACCTGAATTGAACCGAATCGAAGTCTAATCCAAGGCAGTTGATAATTTATCATAAAATCAACTTAAGACTTTAGAATTAAAGTACTTAAATTAAAAGAAAACTAAACAAAAAGCTTATTGGGAGAAGGAGGCTGACCAGAGGAGGAGGCTTACCGAATCAAATTTCTTCCTTCTTCTTCCTCTGTCTGAATTGTCTGTTAAGTGTCAGAGAGTTGGGATGTCATGGAGAATGCCAAAGACCACCTATTTATAGGTTGTGAAGATGGTGGTGGAACCCCCCATAGCCATCCAATTAAGTGGTGTGTCGAGGGCCATGATGAATCAAATAGCTAAAAAGCCAGCCACATATCACTGTCGGTGAAATGGTGCGACGGTTCGTGCTTTGATCTATGGATGAAGGCCACAGATTGATGGTGTTTCATGGGAAGTG
>NW_018200203.1:0-492 GCF_001263595.1 Phalaenopsis equestris | reverse complement strand
ATTTGCGGTGAGGATGAAAAGATTTGACCTTTAAGCCGTTATCGAAGATATGCACTCCAATAAAAAGCCAGCGTTTCACTTAACATTTCGGACAACAACTTGACAAGTAGCCATTTATATATTTATATATATATATAAAGTTCAGGGTCATGTCTAAGCTACCAACATTAATAAAAACATTATGACATTCATTGGATGAAAAGGATGCTATCATTATCAGTCAAGGGTGGCAAACTCCAAAAACCATGCTTAATGAATTCTTTAATTTTAATGGTAGAAGAGTAGTTAGACCAAGAGAACTCATAATTCTAAAAATCTTCAGTTATTAAAGCATCTTAAGCCAAGGGTGATAATATAATTAAAAATAATAATAAGTGTCACTGTGAACTTTGAAAGATGAAAAAAGTTCATAAATTTTATAAATAAGGTTTATTATAGCTGTGAGCTGATTGTAAAAATTTTATTTCAAGAAATTATTTTTGCTTTTTTTTT
>NW_018200202.1:0-492 GCF_001263595.1 Phalaenopsis equestris | reverse complement strand
CACAAAACCTTTCCAGACAAGAAAAGATTTCAAGAAATTTGTCCTCAAAAGCATTCAGAGCTAATAATTCTGTGACACATAATTATCAGCAGGAGTTACATAATTTATCACAGCAATTTTCAATCAAAGCGTAGCTGCAAAAAATAAAAGCTTAGTTGCCTATTTCCCAGCATAAAGGTTATTTATACCAAAACAAACACCTTTCACATTCAACATAGAAACTTGGTGAGCTGAATAACTTTTGAAAAGTATATTGTAAGTTTAAGCAGGAATTATAGAATGGGCCGTTTCTGATCATTTTTATTTTTTATTGTTATTTTATTTTTATTTTATTTTTCTTATGTTGTTGCTTAACTCTATCATTGTTGGATCCCAAGCCCCCTATTAAATCTTGATTTATTCATGAATCACACCGAAAGAATAGAACGTAAGTAGAGGTGTAAACGAACTGAACACAAACGAACAAAGCTTGTGTTCATGTTTGGTTCGTTT
>NW_018200201.1:0-492 GCF_001263595.1 Phalaenopsis equestris | reverse complement strand
TTTTTTCAATAGGTAATGGAACTTTCTCAAAGAATTTAAATATCAATACCCTACAATGTTATTTTACCACAATATTCTAATTTATTGGCATTAAGAGCTTGGGAATTCTAGTAGACTTGGTAATGTGTATCTTATAGTTAAAGTTTCATTGAATTCAATTATCATAATATTGATGTGACACTATAACACTTTGCCTTAATATTAAGATGTAGGAGCTTGTCTTGGAGATTCTCTCGACGAATTAGGACTTTTTATGATATGCATAGTGGATGTGATACAAGCTTATTTTGACCACTGTGAAGCCCCCAAATCTGTATGACTGCTCTTAGTGTAATCATATTAACTAATATTTTTTTATCATTTAACTAGGGGCTAGGTTAGCACTAATATGCAAATGACTAAAAGCAAAGAGCATATTATAAATATTGAGTAGATGAATCTTAAGTTGATTAATTCTTGCTGAGAGCTTATATTGAGTAGATGAATCTCAGC
>NW_018200200.1:0-492 GCF_001263595.1 Phalaenopsis equestris | reverse complement strand
TTTTTTTTTTGAAATTTTGGCAAGCAATGCTATTAACGCATTTTTCCAGTTTTGTGGTTTATTTATTTTTACAAACCAATTGTGCTTTAGATATTTGCTTGTCTTTATGGTACTTTCCTGCCTTCTATTTATGCTCTGTCGGAGCTTTTCTTTCTCCATCTCTTTTGAAGTTGGGTGAAGATGGTGGTAGGGTGCCTTATTATTACAAAGTTTTTCTCGGTCATTCTTGCTTAATTTATTCCCATGGTACAGTCAGGATGATGATGTCAAATTTTGTTGATAAATATTTATGATTGTTTTTTTCAGATGCGTGCATTGAGCTGACTTCAACTTCTAATTCTTTTTTCCGTTTTGAAAGATCTGCAGAGAAATTATTTATGGAGGCAAAGAAAAAGTTAGGAACGCTCAATGCTATCATATATAGCAATATTATCTATGCTAATTGGTTAGTCTTTCTGAGAAATTGATTTGTAATATTTTATTCTTTTTTTT
>NW_018200199.1:0-492 GCF_001263595.1 Phalaenopsis equestris | reverse complement strand
AGCCTCTCAGACCTCGTCGGCGACGTCTAGCCGGCCTTCCTCAATGTTGGTGCCTTGCTCCCGCTAGTCCGAGCTCTCCCTCATCGGCCTCCTCTTTCGGCCCGAGCCTCCCCTTTGACGGCCTCCTTCTCGGTCGAGCCTTCTCTTTGGCTCCTCTTCTATTGGCAAGGCCTCCTCCGTTGGTGAAACCTTTAACAACAAGGTTCTTACCATTGACTCCTTTGCACAAAGAACCTAGGGCAACACACTTCCCTCTCTCTTATAGGATCAGTGAAAGCTTGTGGGGTGGTGATCGCGTTGCAATGCAAAAGTCGGTGTCCGACGCCTTCTCAAAGGTATGTGTCGGTCATGTATTTCTATGCTATGATCATTTATTGTGGATATTTGTATACCTCATACGTCTCTTTCTCTTAATTCACACATATTATAAGGTACATGACCTGTGGCAATACTAGCGAGGAAGCGAGTTTGAAGCAAGCAGAGAGAATGCGT
>NW_018200198.1:0-492 GCF_001263595.1 Phalaenopsis equestris | reverse complement strand
CATCGAACTCTGCATTCTTTCTCAAAAACATGAAGTTTAGAATATGTAGGAGTTAGATTATTTCAAACACTTGATTTTTAATGCAAAAAGCTCATTAGGTTCGATAGAATTAAAAAAAGAAAATCATTGTACCATTGTCCTAAGTAGATCTTTTAAAATACCTCACATCTGAATGGTACAATCAAGCTCAAAAAGTCATCAGCAACATCAAATGGTAAAAACTCACGCCACATCTTATCAAGATATATGGAAAGTTGAATGGGGCAAGACACATTTGGGTTATTTAAATTATAGTTTTGTCCCCTCACGCTACTTTATAGGGTTCTGGGTGTAGCTCATCTTTTAAATTCATGCGTTCAAAAGTTAATTTGGCAGGATTCATGCAACTCATGCTATTGAAAATAAATTTGCTTTTTTTTCATGTTTAAAGTATGCCTGAAAAATTGATATGTTCTTCCAATGAGGTTCTATCTTAGACAGGGAAATAATATA
>NW_018200197.1:0-492 GCF_001263595.1 Phalaenopsis equestris | reverse complement strand
ATATATATATATAAACTTTAGGCTCTATTGAGTGTGAGTTATAGGCTTCTTTATTTGCCAAATGGTTAGACTGAATGAAATATGTGACAAAAGTCGGATAAAACATAGAAGATAGGTGATATTTATATAATACATATTTGAACTTAAGAGAAATATAAGATATTTATTCATAATATAGAAGAAAAGTTTTCATTTAATTTATATATTTGTATTTAAATTTCTATTTGTTTTATAGCCATAGTACAGGATTCATTTAAAATAGTCCATTTCTTATTCATATTTATATATCTGAGGAGACTCTACGTTATAGTTATATATGTACTGTGACGTTGAAGCTCTAAAAATTAATTTAGGGAAATTTACATACTTGCCACACAATTTTGCGCATGAAAAAGGTGTACTTCACTCTTAAAAAGGTTTGTAATATTGGTATTTTTTATATGATCTTAATGATTTGTGTTGAGAAAATTAGGGCGAAGAAAAACAATAACG
>NW_018200196.1:0-492 GCF_001263595.1 Phalaenopsis equestris | reverse complement strand
TATCCAATTATTTGGAGTTAACTTTATGAATCTTTCTTTGTAACCATAGGTTTATTATTTTTTAATCTAAATCATTTTTCTTCAATTTAATTGACTCATCTGAATAGTAAATTTTTTACCCTTCATTATACACGCCTATATAACCTTTCCTTTTTCATTCATATAACTTCAATAGTTATAGCTCCAACCTTATTAGTAATATAATTATTTTCATTCCTATTGTTGCCACTCATCATCTTCATATTCTTTCTTCTACTGCATTTAACACGAATATTAATTGTTTTCATATCACCAACATTTAGGTCCATATAACATCACCAATTTAGTTATGATTTTATAAAATTTATCTTTAAGTCTTTATGATGTCTTCTTATCATATAAAATTCCAAAAAAATTAACTTTAGAATTTCTGTTCACGACTTCTTGTTTAAATCTTTATTCTTCTATATAATAGGTTTAAGATATTTAAATCTTTCACACATAAATATTATT
>NW_018200195.1:0-492 GCF_001263595.1 Phalaenopsis equestris | reverse complement strand
TCGATTTGCTTACTCTTGTCACTTCTTTAGTCTAGAGAAACATTTTGGTGGGATAATTTTCAATATTGGTTTCTTTCTTTTTACCTGAAAGATTATTACCACTGGAATACATATGTTTTAATGCAAACTTCAAGTTTACAGGATATATAAGTTAACACCATTTATACTTACCCTGATCAATAAGGAGAAGTTTTGGAGGGACATACATATGAGCATTATTTTTATGTTTCTTTAACAATTTTTTTGTGGATTTGTTTTGTATATGTATGCATTGATGTTAGTGGGTTGATTTGTTTGCTCTTGCATCTTCTTCAGTCTAGAGGAACATTTTGGTGGGACAATTTTTAGCACTGGTTCCTTTTTTTTATCAATTTTATCATTAGAATTGCATATGTTTTAAAACAATATTGAAGTTTACTTGACAAATAAGTTAGCAACATCTATACTTATCCTAATCAACCAGGAGAAGTTATGGAATGATGCATATATATA
>NW_018200194.1:0-492 GCF_001263595.1 Phalaenopsis equestris | reverse complement strand
CATAATAATTTTCCCAATTCTCAATGGCAGAAATTGGAAACTAAAATTCACAAAAGGTTTCTAATAGAAGCCTCTAACTAATAAGTTGCTGAAAAATAAATATTTAGTTTCATAAACATACATATAAAAAGAGTCATGCACATTTGTTAGATCTTCTAAATTTTTTATAATGATTAATTTATGTATTTGTTGAGATGAATGAATGTGTGTTGCAGTAATCACTATCTGAATACTAGTTCTTTTAGACCAATTTCACGGCCGCCCATCAAGTCGGGTTGCCACACACATACATACAAAAGAAAACTAAATGACAATTTTATCATCACTTACATTGTCATAAAAATTTCTCTACTTAGCTTGCTTTCTTTCTTCTTCTGCTTTTTTATACCCTTCTTTTATGCTTCATCTTCTTCGTCTAATTTTTTTGGCATGAAATTCTAGAATTTATCGAGGCATTTACATATGTACCAACTAATGCTTTGATTTCCTACA
>NW_018200193.1:0-492 GCF_001263595.1 Phalaenopsis equestris | reverse complement strand
AATACATTTGCCCCTCATTAAGAAATACCATGATTATGTGCTTGATTGAGTCCAAGCATTTGATAAACTAAAAATTTTTATAAAGGACTAATCGTGCAATTATATGTTAAGGAAGGCAGTATATGCATGTTTTATTTTCCATATATTCAAATGAGCTGAACGTAAATAATGTACCTATGTTAATTTTTTTTATCATATGATTGTAAGCATATATATTTTTTTTCTAACATCAATTTACTCTTTACCTCAAAATTTTCTTAGAGGATTGAGCAACTACATTACCACAAAGCTGGTCAATCACATTGACAACTTATGATGATGTTAACCTATTTGAGCCATATGGTCAAACGACTATTTTTATAGATTTTGATGAAAAGCAAGCTCATTAGTTTGATACGCTATCAATAAATTTTTATCATTTTGTATGAATCTCGAGCGTCAAGGCAAGATGAATCCAATGAGCTAAATATAACTCAATTTCAATATAATTAA
>NW_018200192.1:0-492 GCF_001263595.1 Phalaenopsis equestris | reverse complement strand
AGTATGGTCGGATGAGTAGACTATACCGAATTCAGATCCTCTGATCTAAATCGACTGAGTAATACAATAGTTGAAGTATAGGCTTACAATTATAACATAATTAGAATACCCTGTAACACGCCTATTAAATCAAGGGCAAGCATGCTATTACACATATTGTACCCCCCTCACTTGTAAATAGAGGGATAATTTTTTTAGAAATGGTTCATCAAGAATCCATCTTACCGTCCATTATTGTGCATCCTCTCTCTCCCTCTCCCTCTCCCTCCCCCCTGTTTTATAGTCTATTCATTGGATGTAATTCAAAGTCAAATTCAAATTTAACATCCTAAAAAGTGCGGTGTATGTAGATCATGTCACAGACGAGAAGGGGAGCAATACAATGAGAAGAAGCGAGGATTAAATTATGCATGACCAACACCAGTTCAGCCAGGTCAGGTCCCAATCGACTCAGCCCTGGGCGACCAACCAAGAGGAATAACCTACAGTATG
>NW_018200191.1:0-492 GCF_001263595.1 Phalaenopsis equestris | reverse complement strand
ATGTTTCTCCAACCACTTCTCATATGAGCTTTAATGATTAGTCGGGAAAATTTTTTTAAATATTTATGTAACAAGAAAATAACTGAGTGTTCTTATTGAAGTTTTTATATATGAATGTTTTTTTTCTTATTAACCTGATAAGCATGCTTAGATTTATCTATTCATTTTTCTTTCTATGGCACTTTTGAGATAATCAACCATGACATCATATTCCATCAACTTCTTATTTGTTATAAAAGATAATTAATGTGAAAGAAGCAAAAAATCTCTATATCTATGCATAGAAGATATAAGAAGAGGTTGAGAAGTTTCCAATTGGTATCTTATTTAAGGAAAAACCAAATTTCTTGACAGGTGTGTCAAATGTGGTGATGGTCAAGAAGTTGAGCGAGAAATGAATGATGTGTGTAGATTTCAAGAACTCATTCAGGTTAGCTTGACTGACTCATAGCCGCCATCTAAAACTTACAAATTAATTAATTTGATAGCTAA
>NW_018200190.1:0-492 GCF_001263595.1 Phalaenopsis equestris | reverse complement strand
CTTTAAATATGGTTTATGCATGAATTGGATTTATTACATTCATATATATGCCATTAGTTTGGAAAATTGGTTATGTTTTGAATGCTTAAACTAGCTATCATGATTTTCTATACTTATGTGATATGCATATGGGTTAATATTTGTTTAACATATTCACCATGTTTCATATGCTTGTATATTTTGGTGTAGGTTTTTTTCGTATGCTTATGTGATTTGAAATGCTTGTGTAAGTTTCTTTCATGTGCTTACGTGATTAGAAATGCATTTATAGATCTCTCATGTACTTATATGTAGAAAATGAATGTGTAGGTTTCTCCATGTGCTTATGTGATTAGAAACACAAGTGTAGGCTCCTCTAATATGCTTATGTGAAGAAAATACATGCGTAGGTTTCTCTTATGTGCTTATGCAGAAAATGCATGCTTAGTTTTATATGAAACTTAATCCTTTCCAACAATCATCAATTCTAACCTTCAGGGTAAACCTTCCTCG
>NW_018200189.1:0-492 GCF_001263595.1 Phalaenopsis equestris | reverse complement strand
TTTTTTTTATATATACTAATCATACAAGACACATTTGGACGACAATTGTGTTTTAAATAACATTTATTATTCCTTGCTTTTGAAGCATTTATGTAGAAGCTCAAATCAGGTAGCTAAGGTTTTCATTTCTCTTTTGTTTTTAGAAAGAAAACTGGATATTATATATTGGGACATAAAAAGATTATAAGATTTTATATCAACATGCGTAAAATTTAAGTATTACATGTATGGCTGTGTAAGTACACAGAAACTACACATATATATACCATATTTTGAGTGCTATGGGTTCACATAATCCATAATTTAGTTAATGCTGCATGTATGCATGACATGAAAGGTGGATTTTATGGAGCCTTAAAAGACCAAGGTTTTCATATCGAATTGCAGATATTTCAAATTCATGTAAGATAAACTTATCCATATTTCAAATTCTCAGAAAACAAGATAATCAAAGATCTTTATACACCTGCATATATATCAATTATCTATTTA
>NW_018200188.1:0-492 GCF_001263595.1 Phalaenopsis equestris | reverse complement strand
TTTTCCCCCTATCCATCATTGTCTTATCTTCTTTACTAAATGTTGCTATTATTTTCTAACACTTTATGAGCAATGTAACAAGTATATGCTAAATCAAACGATCAAACATCTCACTTTTCCAAAATGCAACATAATCTTAATAACAAACCTCAAGATTGTAAATTTCATGAACTTCATAACCGGGAATAAGTTTTAACATTGGTTTGTTATAAAATGAGTGTTAAATATAATAAAAAGTATCCACCTCAATTGTTTACAATACCCCATAAAATAAATATAAGAAGGATAAAAATAACAAATAATCGCAAAGACTCCAAGATTTAATAGCTTTGCTACAATCAAGTTTACACCAATCGAATATGATAGGGAGTATAGCATACAATTTAAAAATTAATTCATACCAAACCTTAACAAAATCTCAATTACAACCATACTCAATATAAAAAAAGAATATTGAAAACTTAATGATACATATTATCTTCAATAAACTCC
>NW_018200187.1:0-492 GCF_001263595.1 Phalaenopsis equestris | reverse complement strand
GGAAAGCTTTCATAAACATCATATTAAATTTATGAAGTGATGGAAGTATTCATGATCAAAAGGATACCGGAGCATGGCTTTCTTTGAAGTGTTCATCAGCATGCTTTATTGGCACAATTTCACCACAGATTGAACATTTTTGCAGATTTCGCGAGCAGTGAGCTTGATGCAACTGAATGTTGACCGTTGGGATATCCCTTTCACTTTATAGAAGGAATTATAAATTACATTAGGCTTGCTTCATAAACAAAATCAAAATTAAACAAATAAATTCAAGCAACAGATACTGAATCCTAACCAAACTATTTGATAGTTAATTTTACTCATATTATTACAAAGGGATGAAAAAAAAGGAAGATTTACATACACACCACACAATTTCCACGTAGTTACATATGCAAACACCTAGACTTCGGCTTTTACACCTTACCTTGCATGAAAAGTTGTGTTGGTGGTATATTTTATGTGATGTAAAAGATTTGGGTAGTATAA
>NW_018200186.1:0-492 GCF_001263595.1 Phalaenopsis equestris | reverse complement strand
TCACGAACAACGAGCCAAATTGACAGCCCTATTTGCTCGATCTTCATTTTATTTTACATCATAGCCTATATTCGTAAAAATACATGCCCACCATCTCTATCATATGATATTAAAGCTAGAAGCTAGGACATGTAAATTACATATTAAAATAAAGGGGTAATTACATACAAGATCACCCAAAACTTACAATTTAGAAATCTACTATCCATTTTTCAAATTCTCTCAAATTTCAGAATTCATGGTAAAATCCCAACCTTTTTTTTTATCGAATTCTTAATCATTTGATCGTGACACACATAAATATATGTAATTCAAAAAAATCGCTTGGGTGATTAATTTGTAAATATAAATGTTTCTGATGGTCTGCATTTATGATGACTTCTCTTTTCACATTGTCATATTTATTTTATGTTATTAGTTATGTTTTTGAATTTCTCATATGACTATTTTCTCTTAATTTGTAATTTTTGACATCAATCCCCCAAAAAATGA
>NW_018200185.1:0-492 GCF_001263595.1 Phalaenopsis equestris | reverse complement strand
TTAAAGCTAGCTGTGTTAGAGGGATTCAAACTTTCAACCTGAGAGGTCTTATACTGTAGATATCAACCAACAGATCGGGATACACAACACACACGCGCACGCACACATATGTCTATATATATTACAAAAATATTAATTTATGATCCAATCTAACGGACTATAAAATAGCTCCAAAAGATATCAAACATGATAAAGAAAGCATCAAAATTTATTCGGTTTGACTAGGTAAATTTTTGCTTATAAGAGATAAGAGAGATGTGATCCACTAATAAAGAAATTAGAATGGTGATGTCTAATAAAAATGCACTCATCGACCCTCCTCAACTAGTCCACCCCACTTAAAACAATCTATGGAAGATGGATTAAATATAAATCATAACATTACCAACTTTAAGTTCATAAAATAAATACCTTCTTTTCTCTATCTTTTCAATCCCTTCCCAACCCTTTCAAAAATAAAAATAAAACTAATATTTTTTTTTTCTAATATTT
>NW_018200184.1:0-492 GCF_001263595.1 Phalaenopsis equestris | reverse complement strand
GGGCCCTTAATTTTTTTTCTCATTCAGAACCACTTTGTCTTTCATAAAAGTTCTTTTAAATTGTTTTCTTAAACAACACTATAAAAGAGCATATTTTGAATGAATATCTAGTTTGAATAAAAATCTTTCTTGCAATTTTTACAAAAGTAAAGGACAGAAATACCTGATTAAGTAAAAGGATTCACAAGTCCAAATGCAAGTTCATGAACACACGATCATTTCTAGTTCCCCTTTCATGGCCTCCATCAGCGAGTAAGTCATTAGAAAAACAAATCTATATGCTGCTCATTTTTTTTTTGAATACATTTGAGTAGTTTCACTTTCTTATGTTGGCTACAGGGAGGACGTGCTTGAATACCTCGAATTGGACAAATTTGTTGCGATCAACATCAGCGACAATGATCATGGTGGCGATGTCATCGTCGTTGGAGGCAATCAGAAAGTGGGAGAAGGATACAACAAGGAACATCTAGTCCATCACTGGAAAAAATT
>NW_018200183.1:0-492 GCF_001263595.1 Phalaenopsis equestris | reverse complement strand
GAACTCAGAGTCGAGACGTTTCTGCATAATTTCTTGGGTTTCTTCTAATGACAGACATCTCCGAAGAACTTGATCCTTATATCTTTTATATAAATATGGGTCATCCCAGAAGTAGAATTTTGCATCATCGATAAATTTCCTTATATAATGAAATGTTAGTTCATATGGTATAACATTACTTACAATAAAGTTTACAATATCAACATACCACATAAAATTTCTATCAGCAACAACATATAGATGTTCATCCTGAAAACTTTAATTAATTTTGCTTTCATAATGAGACAAGTTTTTCTACTTTAGTCTTGATAAATAGTCAGATATTTGATTATATGACCATTTTCTGTCCATAATTTCAAAATAAAAATCTTGCATTAGAATGACCCATCTTATTAATCTTGGTTTTGCATCCTTCATACACATAAGATATTTAATGGAAAAATGTTCAGTATGCACTATGCACTTAGCTCCAATGAGATAAGATCTAAATTT
>NW_018200182.1:0-492 GCF_001263595.1 Phalaenopsis equestris | reverse complement strand
AAAATCAATAAAATAATCCCTTATGAAATGAAAGTAGACCTTAAAACCCTTCCTCACTTGAGCCATGTGCCATAGATATTATCAATTGAAAAGCAAATAGTGCTTTTTTTGACTCATCATTCTTGCATGCATTTGTATTTTTGTATGTAAATATCTAATTAAAATACTTTTCTATTATTTATATAAATCACATGTTATATTTTGTAATAAACACCATTAAGTATTTAATTTACGGCACAGCTGCCAAAACACTGGAGGATTACAGGCCCTTGTTCAGATGTCATAAGCTGTCAGTTTCCTCCGTCCAAGGCCTTCAGAAACGTCCAGTTAGCTTGTAGCAGCTTTTAGCTTCATAGTATGGACAAAGTATGGCGTAAGTATGTTAACATTTACATCAATTATTTAATTAATTAATTAATTATTGTGGGACTTGAAAGCAAACTGCAGATTTCCACCATGCTCGACAGCCAAACAAATTGTAATGATTGACTA
>NW_018200181.1:0-492 GCF_001263595.1 Phalaenopsis equestris | reverse complement strand
CACTCAATTCTTATGTATTTACATCTCTAACACCTTACTTATACATGAAAAATGTGTATTTCACTTTTCAAAAGTAAAAATAGTGGTACTTTTGATGTGATATGACAGATTTGGGTGATATAAGTGTAAAAACCAAACTTTTGGTGTTAGATATGTAAATATGTAAGAATTGGGGGTTAGCTTTGTTGAAGCTTACTGGGACTATGCATGTTCATTTCAGTGCGACTTTTTTTTACTATTGTTTTGCTGAAAATGTGCTATACTTGCTTGGTTTGTAGTGATCTCTTGAATTGAAACTTTACTGTTAAATATTATTGCAGATAGTATTCTGAAGTAACTTGAGAATTGTTCTACCTGTATCCAGCAATAACAGAAGGCTTTATCACAGCTTTGAGTTCTTATTTTTATATTTTTCTTGTTGTGTTGGAATAATGTGCACAGGTACTTAAGGGCTTGTTTGGGATCAGTGTTATTTTTGTTTTTTTTCTTTGT
>NW_018200180.1:0-492 GCF_001263595.1 Phalaenopsis equestris | reverse complement strand
GTGTGTGTGTGTGGGCGCGCGCGCGCGTGTGTAAATATATATGTGTAAATATGAAATTATTTTATGGGAAACGTTTAAGTACATAAGAATTGTCGGCTATAAATGTAAACGCCCCAATGCTAAAACGTTGGACAACTATATTCCTGCAAAATCAATGCAGAACGACCACATTAATCAGATCAAAATCCCAAAAACCTATGTTTCTATAGCCAATTACCATAAAACCAAGTCTAATAATAACAAAACAAACTCGACTATAAGTTTGGGTTGGAGAAACAAGACTTTATATTTTCGGTTCGAGTACCTCACGAGTTTTTTATTCTTATTCGTGGTGATTGTTTAGAAACTCCTTATATTCTATGTAATAGTATTTTTTAGACTTTTTGTGTGATATATACTTAGTGACTGACGGTTTCTTAGTTTTTCCTTTTTTCTTTTTTTTTTGTATGGTGATTAGTGTTGGGTAATGTGGAGACCCGATCCACCAAAATT
>NW_018200179.1:0-492 GCF_001263595.1 Phalaenopsis equestris | reverse complement strand
GATAATATAAGTGTCTAGAGCATAAGCTAGACCAGCCCATCTGATGATCAAATGCTCGATCAAGCCAACCGACATGTGATGTCGATGAATCCAATAGACAAACCTTACTAACGGCCCCAGCCACCTAAGCTTCTCGTAGGGTCGATTTGTCAGAACAAGTCGACCGATTGTTTTATCTCGATGAGAGCAACCTTCAGGAGCCTCGGTCGGTCGAACTCAAGTGTCCACCGAGTGATAGTTGTTGTAATACATTTAGATTTTAATGTAAAACAGATATCAAATGAGCTTATTAATTGCATTTAGGGTGGTTTCTATAACCATTACCTCATCTCTATAATTGTACAATTAGGCCACTATAAGTAGGAGGTCAAAAGATGAATAAAAACTTTTAAAGGTTGACTCATCTATGAAGCCAAGATTTTACGTGGCCCGATAAAAATGTTTGTATTTGCATACATAGCACACAATTCTCATGTATTTATATCTCACACC
>NW_018200178.1:0-492 GCF_001263595.1 Phalaenopsis equestris | reverse complement strand
GTTGGTAACACATAAACCAACATATCAGGGACAATCTTGTAAAATGGTTTACCCTAAGAAAATATCTATAAGCACCCAATTGATCTTTGGAAGGTGATTCCGTCAGAAACTGAAAGTAAAGAGAGGAGATATGATGAGAAGGATGAAGAGTTAACTTTTTCTATCTTTTGTGTTTGTGAGTTGATTGAAATGGATGAAACTCAGGGGGGATTAAAAATACAAATTTTAAATGTCCAAAATGAAGTTGGGCCATGCAAATTAAGTTCTATACACCTAAGGCGAAATGGTGCTTGTGTTTAAGAAAAAACACACACAAAAAACCAATGCTTGGGAGCCGAAAAGTAGCAGCATGGTTCTAAACAAGACACCAATGTGGCGAGGCTTCTACTCAACAAAATGATTGGCTTGACTCATTTTATTTCACATGCGACCCCCTACTTCTTCCCTCGATCTTTCTCTAAGCTTCAAAGAGGGCTCCTAGTGTTTCTCCAT
>NW_018200177.1:0-492 GCF_001263595.1 Phalaenopsis equestris | reverse complement strand
TTTCTTGAGCATAAAAAAATAAGCAAAAATTGCACAATCATCAGTTGAAGTTGAATATAAGCCAAGTCATATGGCTAAAAATCTTTTGTACAACAAATTAGCTATATAAATAATAAAAGATTATGTTAAAAGCAAGTATATAATCTATTCAAAATAAATACTATGGGAATCTTAGTCAAAATTACTTTGATTTCTGTGCTAATTGATCCGTATTAAGTGGAATTAAAGTGCTTGCAAATTAGGTGGTGTCCATTTAGCAGACATTCGTAAATCTAAGTTAACTAAATATAGGGAAATTACATCATTAACCCAATTTCCTCAAATATTAATAGAGCAAGAAAGTATTTCATGAATACTTAAATAATAAGTGACTTATTTATTTATCTATTTATATTTGGCTTATTTATTAATTCAATGACTTAGATCAAAATAAAAAATAGATTTAATTTTCTACTATTTTTTAATAGCCGTAAATAAGAGCATGAAGATATA
>NW_018200176.1:0-492 GCF_001263595.1 Phalaenopsis equestris | reverse complement strand
AGAGAAAAAGTTCCTCCCTGAAGGTAGCAAGAAAAGCCAGATAAGGGGATCCACTATGGCACAGTTGGAGAACCGCCACTACCAATAGCCTGAATTAAGAAGATAAATATTAGGATTTCATTACATGACTCATAACAACAGAAGGATGGACTAAAAAAATAATCATTACTAATGATAAATTTTGTACAAACGCATATCAAAAGAGTATCAATAAATAGATTAGAAGATTATTGAAAAAAGTGTGAATATTGTTGGGAGTTGGGGTGAGAAAAATCAGAATTTGAGCAATTCACCGCGTGAAATTTGTTTGAACGTCGATAGAGCAGGTTGAAATAGGTGTGTGGCATAAATTAGTTCAACAGGTTCAATTTCTGAGTTAGCTTCTAACAAGTTATTAACTTCCTTCTCTTTTATTTTATTTGATATGCATACATAGATATTATGATGGCATACATATACAAATATTTATATTATAATATTTGACATTTTTAC
>NW_018200175.1:0-492 GCF_001263595.1 Phalaenopsis equestris | reverse complement strand
CCATCGTTTCATGGTCGTAGTGAGGGGAGAGAGAAACCCAATCCTATCACTAACGTCCATACAGTGTTTCCGAGATTAGCCGCTAAAGAAGGATGTTCGGTGGTTGAACTGCTTAAATGAGTGGGATGTGTGGTGTCCCCTCAAAGAAAGAAAGAAAATTTAAGGGATGTTAGATTTGCCCGACAGTCTTAGGAGCCAACTGAACCTTTGCCAGCCCGTATTCTAGTCAGAATCCGTCTGGGGAGTTGAGTTAATGCTATTGTTACTACCATAGATTCTACTACTACTACAGTTCCAAGGTCCACAGGACGTTGACTGGTCAAGAAATGTCTAGGTCTGAGAGTACCATCAGGTCTGCTCGTAAAACAACCCCAAAAAAGGAAAAGATAAATAAATCACCCGATACTGTGTTTGGTCTCCACCGCGGGGAGCATGTCTCTCTTCGACATAACGATGCCTCTTTTAAGATACCTCGTCTTAAGACATCACCAC
>NW_018200174.1:0-492 GCF_001263595.1 Phalaenopsis equestris | reverse complement strand
ATATGGTGATAACTTGTGAAAGCGTCGATAAAGCTGGTCATTGAGAAGTCAACAATTGAGCTGAAGAGTGTGTCAATTTGTGAAAGTGGATGGTTGGTCGAGGTTTATGAAATCTTTAGATATCTTCGGTTTTATATTTGATCTTTTGGCCATACAAAGATTTTATATATAATCTAGGAATAGTACTATTCAATCATTAATAGCTTCTAGATTTTGCAATGAATTCATTCTACCAATGTTGTCATCTTAAATTTGTATTTTTCCTCTTAGAAACTTGTTAAGTCTGTCTGTTTAATGTGGATATAGACTTTTTATATTTTTGCAACTACCAAGCAAGAAAACTCAGAGTTAGAATAAAGAATATTAGCAAGTTTAGCCTTAGACTATAGGTCAAAGAATATGCAAGTCCTTAAGGTGCAAGTTAGATCATCTTTTAGAAACTTTGAACTTCCTTGATTGCTTTAGAGCCCGTTTGGGTCAACTTTTTTGCCG
>NW_018200173.1:0-492 GCF_001263595.1 Phalaenopsis equestris | reverse complement strand
AGTCGTTGTTATTTGTGTCAGGGGCTTCGCATTTACCCATTTGAAGAAATAATCGACGACCACTAGCAAGAATTTTTGTTGTCCTCTTGATGGGAGAAAAGGTCAAAGGATGTCGAGCCCTCACATGGAGAACAACTAAGGGGTGACAATCGGGTGAAGTTTTTGGGATAGTCGATGGCGCAATAATCTGTATTTTTGACATTGTGTGCATCTTTGAGAGTATTCATCGGGCTCTTTTATCAAAATCAGGTAGAAGTAACCCTGTCGCTGGAATCGATGAGCTTGCATCTTTCCTCCGGAATAACTTTTGAACACCATAGTGCATGTTGCTTCCAACTCCATCCTCTGAATGGATTCTCCCTGTTATTGCTATTGGGTTCTTTTTCTTGTTGACGTCATGTTTTCACACTCACTGCAACTTAAATAATATTGAGTTCGAAATTGTTTGGGAAACACGCTCAAGGTATATAACGTGTTAGAGAGAGAGAGAGA
>NW_018200172.1:0-492 GCF_001263595.1 Phalaenopsis equestris | reverse complement strand
GGGCATTTACATATATACCACACTATTATTACATATTTACATAGCTACACCTAAAGCTAACATATTAAAAATGAAAAACACATTTTCATATATAAATATATAACACAAAAGTGTTATAGATGTAAACATCAAACTTTAAGTGTAACATTAATAACTCCTTACTTAATCAAGCCTAATTAAGCAGTGAAACTTCACATAAATGCGCTTGTTCTTTCAAATAAAACAAGAACTTTGGAGAGTATTCTTTCACCCCCAAGTAACAAAACAAGGAATTCTCCTCAAAATCTGTATACAAGGCTTAATTTGAAGATTTGTTTCTGGGATCAAGAGCAAAAGAAAGAAAAATCCCCCTTGACAGAATGAGAATTTAAAATGAATATGAAGTTTTTGTAAAACTTAAATCGAAAAAATAATAGATACCAAGTAAGCTTCTTGTCAGTACTTCTAGTCATCCTTCGTAGCATCTATAAGCTTGCGGTGCACGAGAGTTAA
>NW_018200171.1:0-492 GCF_001263595.1 Phalaenopsis equestris | reverse complement strand
AATGAATTGGTGGATTTACATTAATATCCCTTAATGAGGGCACATAAATAAATTTTGGATTACAAAAAAGAGGTAAATTTACATGCGTCCATATAATTTTTATGTATTTATACATCTAATATCTAGACTTTTATATTTACATATAGTATAGTCTAGCATCATTAACCTGTGCATGAATGGGTTTAGTGCACTTCCAAAAATTTAATAATTGTGATACTCAATGTAATGGCAAAGATTTGAATGCTATGCGGTAAATATGAAAGTTTAGGGGGTTAAATATGTGAATATATAAGTATTGTGTGAAATACATGAAGAAGCCCCATTAAAAAAAACGATAATATATATTGTAGGACCCGTTTGGGGCAGCTTATAAGTGCGGGCCGTATGGTTTGCGCGTTTCGTCAGCTTATCCGAAACCACGTTTGATTTTTTACATAAAACGCAGGACGCGGGCCGAACCTTGTGGGCTGCGTTTCAGGATAAGCAGCTTAT
>NW_018200170.1:0-492 GCF_001263595.1 Phalaenopsis equestris | reverse complement strand
TTTTTTTTTTCTGCACACAGTTATTTACGAATTACTTCTATTTTACAAAGTATTTTAAATGCAAATTATTTTAATTTGGAAATATTTATCCACCGACTAGTTTTAATTCAAATATTTAATTGCTAACATTTTACAATAAAAAAAAACTTTGCATATTAGATGCATCCAAAGAAGTATGTGTACAGTTGCCTTGACGCAGCAACTGATAGATATTACAGTTCAATTTTAGTTTCTATTAAAGATTATGGTTTAAATGCAAACAAATTGTTGTAATTATAGGTTTTATGAAATAGAATGAATCTTTTGTTCTTCGGATTTTATTTTCTCATAAAATTAAACTGTTGGATAGTTTTCCTCTATCCAACCGGCATTTCCCGCCTTGATAATTTCAAGCTCTCAGGCCGGGTCACTGCAACATTAGGCCAAAGTGGACAAAATCTCGATTGGTGAGAGTTGGGACTGTTACAAACTTAATATAGAAATTGATGTCAC
>NW_018200169.1:0-492 GCF_001263595.1 Phalaenopsis equestris | reverse complement strand
CGCCTCCAACTCTTCCTTCTGGCCTTATCTCGTCCCCTCCATGATTCGCCTTCAACGCTCCATCAAATCATTCTCCCTTCACGGAATCAAGATCAGCACCACGCATGCCATGGATGTCCTCCAATCCTCCTTCCCCCCTTCTTCCGGCCGCTTCCGATCCGACATTGCCGGCCCAATCATTCGCCCCATGCTCGATTTCCTCCGCCGAACATCCTCCTATTTCATGATCGACGCCTATACCTATTTCGCCTGGTCTAAAAACCCTAATTCGATTTCAATCGACTACGCCCTTTTTCAGGCAAACTCTAGCTTATACTACCACGATCCGGCCACCGGACTCACCTACACCAATCTATTGGATCAGATGCTCGACGCGATGGCTGCCGCTATAGCCGCTGAAGGTTACCCTGAAGTCCGGCTAGGAGTCGCGGAGACCGGGTGGCCGAATGCCGGCGATCTTGATCAGATCGGAGCGAATGTGCATAACGCAGC
>NW_018200168.1:0-492 GCF_001263595.1 Phalaenopsis equestris | reverse complement strand
TCTCTCTCTCTCTCTCTCTCTTAAACCCCCATATAGGGAGATCTCTCTCCCCCTTCCCTCTCTTGTTATCTATATTTCTAAGGAATAACAGGGGCAAAAGATCCCGAGAACACTCCTCTTTGCCCCCCAATGGGGAAAATCTCTCTCTCTCCCATCTTTTATCTCTTAGTTGACGTGCTCTGCCTCTTGAGCACTCACAGGATAGTTTTGAATTCAACATTATACTTAAAAGGGGTTCTTACATACTTAGCATGTAAAACATTTCTTTTTTACTTATATTCTAAGTTTGAATATTATGAAATTCACATTTGTGTTAACACTTTTCTTCTCCAACCTTCTTGCCAGTGTCAACCTTAATTTATACGTGTGATCCTGTCAATGAAGAAGAAAGGAGGGAACTTCAAAGTTCTTTGTATGTGCGATCTCGTCTGCCAATGTTGTCGGAAGAGAAAGGAGAGAGTTTCAAAGGTCTTTATGTCTTCATATCATGCA
>NW_018200167.1:0-491 GCF_001263595.1 Phalaenopsis equestris | reverse complement strand
AAAAAAAAAATCAACATGTCAAAAGATATAACCGGTTATTGAACAAAACATCAAATTCATAAATTATAGATGAAAATTAGAACCAAGAGAAAATGTAGCTGAGATGCAGCAGGCAAGCACAAGATAAAAGTAAATTAAATGCACCATGAAAATATTAACGAAGCACAACGCATATAAGCTTAAGCTTTCTCAAGGATAAAATTCTTTAATATTTGCATTTTGCTTCTCAAAAAGGTTGACAGATCTCAGTTCGAGAAAAAAGGCATTTTTATCATATTGTCCGTGTACTATGTGCATATAATGTTCTTTCCCAGTCAAAATTGGGGCAGAAAATGCAAAGTTAAATGCCTGCACTTTGAGAAGAAATACAAATATTTCCTTTGTAACTAGCCAGATCACAAATTTTCAATTTCTATAAGTCAAATTAGTCAAAACGAGCTCCAAATTTAAGAAATTTAAAAGGAAACTTATTTCTCATTTTAAAGGCAGGG
>NW_018200166.1:0-491 GCF_001263595.1 Phalaenopsis equestris | reverse complement strand
TGTGTAATAGCAAGATCATCTTCTATAATCTTCAATCTCTCATCCATTGAAGATATGCTCATGGTAGGTCAAGAGTAAGAATAAGAGGTAGACGTCCAAGAAGAAAAAGACGCTTGAGAAGAACTCTCTTCATGCCTAAAAACATGTTTATCATATAAACTTAATTAGCTTTACTAATAGGTTCTAATGGGTGAATTAGCTCCTCACATGCCTCAAAACCAACACTAAACTACTGACAAAGGGTAAAAATAAGAGATGGGTGTCCTAACCCTAGAGTAGATCCTCCCTTTGTAGCATTGATAATAGACTGATAAATGATGGAACCAATATCAATAGATTTCATCATCTAAATACAATAGTTAAGAGTAACTCTTTCATGGGTCACCTCACTCAAATTCGTAGAAGGAAGAAGCTTGGCTGAGATGAAATAATGCAAAACTTTGGATGGTACAGTGAGTTAAGATGAAGAAAAATTAACTTTATGATCATTT
>NW_018200165.1:0-491 GCF_001263595.1 Phalaenopsis equestris | reverse complement strand
AAAAAAAAAAAAAAAAACTTTTAGTGCTTTGTTAGTTGATATTTTAATAGGATTAATTAATTCCTAGAATAAATGGAGTTACACATTTAAATAAAAGCATAAGACTGCAATGATCCATGAAAATGATATCACATTATATGCTCCAAATTGGCATGCCCACTTGTGTTCATTCACTGTTTTCATATACCATTATGTAGTAGTGATGTGAAATGATACTGCAATGAAAGCTTTGCCTATTACTATTGTAAGATGATTAGGAACCATTAGCCTATTTTTGTATGCTTCCTCTTAGGGATGCAACGCCTAGCCCAAAGATGTTTTCCATTTATTAAAAATTTCACTTTGTAATTGCCATTCAGGATTGCTTGAATCGTTGATAAATGATAAAATGAAACATATGCGTACAGAGGCTGCTTTGTTTGTCTTCCCACTTGCCCAGTACTCACTATATTCAGAGGAAACAAAGAGGCACACACACAGATATATATATA
>NW_018200164.1:0-491 GCF_001263595.1 Phalaenopsis equestris | reverse complement strand
TTTAGGTTCAATGTAGATAGAACCTAAATTTTAAGATGATTTAAGTCCAATTGTAGATAGGACTTAAGATTTAATATTGCTTATGCTCAATTTAGGTAAAACCTAAGAATTACAGATAGTTTAAAGTTAAAGTTTAGAACCGATGTAAGTTGGATCTAAAGAAGTTTGGTTAGGTCTAGTATAAATTAGACTTAGAATTTAGTTAAGTCTAATATAGATTAGACTTAAAATTTACTTAGGTTCAGTATGTGTTGACCCTAAGGTTTATGTTGACTTAAGTTGACTTAAGTTAATTTATATTCAATTTAGATTGAGCTTAACGTTTAAGTTTACTTAGGATTGAACCTAGAGTTTAGGTTGATTTAGGTTGATTAAGCATAATGTAAGTAACGCTTAATAGATTTAATTAGGTCTAATTAAGGTTAGACCTATTTGTGGTTTGGAAGTTGATTAAACCTAATGTAAGTAAGGTTTAATGGATTAATTAGGTC
>NW_018200163.1:0-491 GCF_001263595.1 Phalaenopsis equestris | reverse complement strand
GTGTCAGATGATGAAAATTTGTTGGTGGCGTATCACTAGCAAATGTTACTATGGTGTAGCTCCTATCTATAGCGGATCTTGGCTGCGGATCTTTCAAATGTGATCTCGATGACCCGATGTGCCTTAAGGCGCAAGAATGTATTCACGATATCTCCAACATATCCTTCAAGTCTATTTTCATCAGCTCTCTCAACTCAGTGATCTATTTGGTAACAAACTCTCTGGTACAACCTATTATTTTTTAATAGCGTTGTTCAGATGATAAGGGACTTTTTGAAAGTTTGCGTACACCTCACCTTTCAGAATGTTGAATCCTTTTAGGATGCAGGATCCAATATTTTTCATGAATGCATACAATTTTATAGAAACTTTTTATTGTAGAGAGATTGACAAAGAGAGATAGATGAAAATCTTTTGAGAGAACCTTTTGAAATATATTGAATTTTTTATCTTCGATGGAACGGAGTGTGGGGGGGGGGGGGGGGGGGGCT
>NW_018200162.1:0-491 GCF_001263595.1 Phalaenopsis equestris | reverse complement strand
ATATGAAAACCATAGGGTCTCATCGGCAATCAACATCCCACTTATGTTGTCAACTTTAAAAAGCATTATATAGTCTCAAATAGTCTCCCTGTAATGATACTAAACTCTGTCAGGTTATCTCAAACAATAAGGATTCCTCATGAACAAAATCGATCTTTAATGACAAATATGTTAGAAATTAATCGCTAGTAACCGATCTTTGAACTTGAGTTTCCTAATTTGATTTAGCTCTCCACCAACTCCACCATAAATCTTACACAATCATACAAATTTATTATTTTTTATGTTTTTAATAATAATAATAATTATAATAATTGTTTAAAATTTATTGGATTCAAATCAATATCTTAGAAAACTAAAATATTATCAAATACGGATGTTTCAAATAGATTTAAATTAAAAAAAAAAGAATCCAACGATTCGACATCTCAGTAACTTTATATTTTAATTTAGTTTCATGATAAAGAACTAAAAGTTAATGATTTTTTTTT
>NW_018200161.1:0-491 GCF_001263595.1 Phalaenopsis equestris | reverse complement strand
GCTGCCATGGGATGTTGGAGTTCTTATGTAGGATCAAGATGAGTTTTAAGTCATCAGAGTCCATATGTATGTATTTGAATTGTGATGATATTGCTAGCTTCGGGCCCAGTAGACTACAGCAGATTCAGTCTCTAAGGCATTGGTTGGTAGCCACTGGTGATTGAAAGAATCAAAGACAATTTCCATTGTGATCTGTGTAAACACCTCCAATTAAAATAGCAGCTTGAGAGAAACTTCCATCAGTATAGATTTTAACACATGGTTGAGCAGGTCTTCTCCATATCATTTTTTGTATTACAAGTGTCTTTGGTGAACCAACCTCCTAATAAGTTTGATGGAAAATTTTCCTGATTCTAGTTATATAAGAGATGCTATTGGTATAGATAGCAACCTCTGATACAGTCAAATTTTCATGTTTAGCTTTGTTTCTAGCCATTCATAAGAACCAGGTAAAGATTAGAGGGATGTATTGTTGTTGTTGTTCCTTCCAG
>NW_018200160.1:0-491 GCF_001263595.1 Phalaenopsis equestris | reverse complement strand
AAGTGTTCTTCTCCAGAGAATTACTAGGAGTTAAAAAGTTTAGAAGAAAATGACTGAAAAGACAATGTTGAAAAACAAAGAATGACAAAAAATAAAAACGCTAAATAAGAAAAAGTTGACAAAGAGATAAAGAAAAAATTAGAAGGAAAAAATATTAAAAAACTACAAGATATATAAAAAGGGAACATATCGTCTGACGATGATGATGAACCTCAGATAATCATCCAGTAGGCCTACATCTCTCCAAATCCATGAGTATGTGATAGAATTGCCAAGAGTAACAGAGTGATCCTGGAGAATGAGTAAAACCAACTAGAAAAAATTCTTTTCCAAATTTGTAGAACAGAACACCTGCAGTGAATATTGACCTAGAATCCAGTTCAGAGGATGAGTCATACAATATAGGTTGGTCTGTTGATTCGACAAAAATAAGAACACCGTGGAGAATTTCTGTTGAAAAAGAAAAACTATGATGAAGGAAAAGCAGCTAT
>NW_018200159.1:0-491 GCF_001263595.1 Phalaenopsis equestris | reverse complement strand
ATGTTATCTTTCTCTTTGTTCTGTTGATTGTATGCTAAAAATATGAATAATTACATACAAAAAATTTAAAAAAATGATATTTATAAATCAAGCACCGACGTGACCTTTTGAACAACTGAATCGATGCATTTACACTTGTCACGATAAAACCAACGAGAATTTGATTAAAATGGATGAAAAAGAGTGTTTGATTTGCAAATATTAATATTTTATGTGTTATGTTGGGTAATTATGCCAAAAATAATATTATCTTAATCAATTTTTTTTAGAGAGTTCATCATATCCTAAGTTCATGTACTGATGAACACATTCACGTGCAGCATATGAGAATTAGTAGTATTTGATAATATTATGAGAATATTTTATTATAACGTCACAATAAATACCATAAAATATCATCAAATTCACGTACATCTTATCCGCAAGCAAGATTCTTTTTGTTTCTTGGGAAGGCATCTATCAATTAGATGCCTGAATTTGTCTAAAGAGAA
>NW_018200158.1:0-491 GCF_001263595.1 Phalaenopsis equestris | reverse complement strand
AAAAAAAAAAACGACAAAAGTGAAAATCGTGGCATGACAATAACAAGCCTTGGCAACTTGCCGGAATCTGTTCTCGAGAAAAATATGGAAGAACTTTAGTTCAAAATATTTTGATCTGCTTTTGATCACATTATGATTTATTTAAATTGAGTGTGATAAAAATTTTATTTATATTACACGCTCTATCTTAAAAATTAAATTTTTGTCGAGAAAATAATTAGTCCCACACTTCATCGCTCTCACTCTTTTTCTCCTTTACTCGTCTCTAACACTCGAGACGTGTTTACAAAACATGAGAAAAATTTGCGTGTGTAAGACGCACACAGAGCTACGCACGTCGGAGGTTATTCAGAGAGTGTTGGGGGGGGGTTATAGGTAGATTACAGAGATGTTACAGAGGATGTAACCTACCTATAACTCTCCAATACCCTCTGAATAACCTCCGACGTGCGCAAATTTTTCTCACAAAACACAATCTGGGATCCAACACT
>NW_018200157.1:0-491 GCF_001263595.1 Phalaenopsis equestris | reverse complement strand
TATGATTCAACCACATGTCCTTGAATAAGTAAATGAGACATGAAAGGAAGGATATGTAACTTGTCATTGGTTTTGAGATATGACAAAAAGGACATAGATGGATCAAATTCAGTTTTTTTCATGTTATGGATTGAAAGGAAGGATAAAAAATTATTTCTACATATTATATGTTAATTAATACCATGTTTGTTGTTTCAAAATAATAATAATAGCATTTTACGATATGTGTTCTTTTAGGGAGAGGAGAAAGATGAAAAGTTAGAGTTACCCATACATATAGGTTAGATGCATTTTAAACAAGTGAGTTAATCTACTTTGTACTCATTATTATCATGCCTTGCTCATTTATAAGAATTTTAATGTTATATCTGTGATATGGTTTTGTCACTCTTGTTTCATAAAGTTACAAAAGATGATTGATTGTATAGATTATGAATCTAAAATGGCAAGGACCTATACTTTATGAAAACATAAAGAATTTTCTTCCTCTA
>NW_018200156.1:0-491 GCF_001263595.1 Phalaenopsis equestris | reverse complement strand
GGCCGGCCAACCGGCCTAGTGTGGGCGACCAAACCCACAACACCTAGCAAAATCTACTCTTAGGGCTAGCTAAGAAACAAAATACAAGGGATTCTAGAGAATCTCACCAACATGGCGTTTTATATTTTATTTCTTCGAGTAGGATGAAGCTCTCCTAGTGGTAAGAGAGATGGTGACATTCCGACAAAGCTCCAGCGAGGTCTACTTCATTCCTTCTCCATAGAACAAAAAGCACTCCTTTAGAAGGAGAGTCTGGTGAGATTCCGGTGAAGTTTCGACGGTGTTCCAGTGATCCTTCCCCAAATTAGCTTTTAGCAAAAAGAAAATTTGAAGATTGAGTACATTTAAAGTTCTCATAGTTCTGATTTTCCCTCTACATTATTATGACATTTTCAAGTCCCAAAAAATAATCGGTGTGAAGCTTGTAGGCTTGGAAATACCGACATATTATTTGTTAACTTACTTCATTTTGTGGATAGGATTCCCAAGCA
>NW_018200155.1:0-491 GCF_001263595.1 Phalaenopsis equestris | reverse complement strand
GTGTGGTAAAATTGGACATACTTGTGGAGGTAAGAATTTGAGGACCATGTATTCATCACCATTATATATGTGGAGAGGCATAACAGATCATTGAATTTTTTTTTCTACTAATGATTTAAATGCGTTGATAGAAGTTAGAATATTAGGGTTTTTTTTTTTTAAGTAGGGTAAGGTCTAATGAGGGAAGTGCTCAACAAATATGACAAGACCTGTAAATGTTATAAGGTGCAATTGGAATGTTAGACATTCTAGAATAAAGAAGTTTCATGGATGAGAAGTAGTTGATGTGACATTAAAATGTAACTTACGAGTTTTATTACAGTGATTTGAATTGCAAATATAACGAGATACATTAGATGAAAGCTTATGTAAGATGCACTCAGAGGCTAAGTGAGATATAATGTCAAAGGTGAAGTGACCTAGGATGATAATGTTAATGGTCGGTGGAAGCTTTAGTGATGGAGAAGGCAATCACATGTTTCGAGTGCGGT
>NW_018200154.1:0-491 GCF_001263595.1 Phalaenopsis equestris | reverse complement strand
AAACCCCAGCCCATATTTTTCATTTTTATCAAATTTTTAAAAGTATGATCGTGACAAATATAAATACATCGGTTTGGTACTTCAAAAAAATTACCTCTGCGGTTAATTTGTAAATATCAATATAAACACATGATTGTTACATATTGATATTCTTGGATCTCCGATTTATCTCATTTTGTCTTCTTTTTATGTTGTCATATAATTAATATTATATTTGACATGTTATCCTCTAACAACGCCATATGTTACCATCTTTTTCTCGTGTATTCGTTGAGTTACATATTAGTCAGCTAGCTTGACTCTTGAGAAAACTTGATTGTAATCTAATTTGTCCTATAGTGACATGGATCATCTTTGACAAAGCAGACCCAAAGATTGCGAAACAAATCTAATGACCTCATCGGATTGGCGACATGAGTTCAATTGAATGGAGTATAATATTCGTTTTGGTTTGGTGACATGCACTCGGTAGCTCATGCTCGACAACTTAT
>NW_018200153.1:0-491 GCF_001263595.1 Phalaenopsis equestris | reverse complement strand
TCAAGCTCACAAATCACACTTTGTAATACTTGTGGTTTTTCCTGTTAAGTAGGTGGAGCCCGGTCAACTCTCTTAATTAAAGATCATTTAATTAGCCTTTGATTGAATCTTCATTTTTACTGTAATTAAGGAAAGTTGAAATTCTTCCTTATGTTCCTCTCCGCGTCGCGCAAGCTTATCCTCACCGGAAACCGCGTGAACCTTCTTCGTTTCTTTATAGGCCTTTTTTGCTTGTTATAAATTGCTACGCAAACTTAAGCAATTCACTAATCTCTTTGCTCCTTTATCTTTTTTCGGCTGGCAAGCTTACGGATAGGCAAAAAGGGGTTTGCTTTTGTTGTTTCTCTCCCCTTTTACGGATTCTTCCGCACGTGGTAGCTCTCCTCAAATTTTCTTCTTTCCTGGCTGGCTTACGGTGGAGAGATAGAGAGAGAAAGAGAGAGAGAAAGGTAAGGAGAGAGAGAAGAGAGAATTATTGTAAACGTCGAGCC
>NW_018200152.1:0-491 GCF_001263595.1 Phalaenopsis equestris | reverse complement strand
CAATCATAAAGCAATAATTTTAAAATAAACGGCTTTTGTAGATTATTAATTTAAATTTTTGCAGTAAGAGACCATTTAATGTGCAGTATGATTTCAAGATGATGTTGATGTTTTCAGCGCCAAGGGTACCCTTTCACCATTATTTTCCTTTAATTCCCTTTTTAATGAAATTATCATGGAAAAAAGAAAAAAATTATTAAGATTTATTCTGGTCATTTTCTTTTCGAGAAAGTTTAGTTCATGATAATATGCGGGATTCAAATCGCGATGAGAAACCAAACACTCATTCAATATGTCGTTGTTAAGCATGCATTTTATTGACTAAATTGTTCAGATATAACATTTACGATGGAGGTGAACCTTCCATTTTTATTGCAATCCCAATCATCTGTGATGATCGGGCAAAATTTTCTTTATTCCATAGTGTAAATAAAATTATAGCGAAATTCTATCAAACAACTTAGGGTCCGTTTGGGGCAGCTTGTGCGTTT
>NW_018200151.1:0-491 GCF_001263595.1 Phalaenopsis equestris | reverse complement strand
AAAATGATGGGCATTTAATCATCCAATAGCTCAATTATAATATTTCACTTCAAATCGGTTGTGCTTACACCACATTTCATTCTTCTCCCACTTTGAAGACCATCTGTTCCTGTTTGGATGAGCACTCTTTAAACAGCTATACCAAACATTGTTATATGATTTATTGGTCTTAAATGCAAATTTTGTGTTCATCATATATAGATTTTTTTTATCATTTTTAACTCTTTGCTCTCGATGAGTTGACCAACTGCTCAATTAGTTGAGGATATATTCGAGAATGTGATCATTATGTCTGTATTCATCATATTGGATATACTTTCAAGCATTAACCATTGTATTATAGGAGACATCCATGCGTTCTCTATATTTAGAGTTTTTTTTACCTTCAATGCTATGATATATGAAGATTTAAAAGAGCGCACTCATTTGTTAGTTTTAGGTGGACTAAAAAGTGGGATTGCATCTTCTAACTAACACTTCAATATTTGAGC
>NW_018200150.1:0-491 GCF_001263595.1 Phalaenopsis equestris | reverse complement strand
TATAAATGTAAAAATGAAATTTAGGTGTTAGATAAGAATTGGGTGGTATGTATGTAAACGACCCATCAATTTTTTACAAATTTATAACTGATTATTTAATTAAAATCTTAGAATAAATTGTTTATGCGCTTGACAATTGCCAATAGGACATCAATACTTTTCTTATTCCCCCAACCAAGTGTTTTTGTTGTTGCACCAATAACTGATGCCTTAGGACAACGGGTAGCAGCTGTGCGATTTAAAAATAATTTTTATTTTGAAGAATTTTTACCATAATTAGTGATAATGAAATGTTTTTCTTTTGTGGCATTTACATGCATACCACACAGTTTTTATTTATTTACATATCCAACACCTAAATTTTCATGTTTACATTTATAACACTGAAATGTAGACAGCACAACACAAATATCACCATTATTTATTTTTAAAAGTGAAATATACCTTTTCAAGCATATTTATGCACCAAAGTGTTATAAATGTAAATATCA
>NW_018200149.1:0-491 GCF_001263595.1 Phalaenopsis equestris | reverse complement strand
GTCCCACCTTCTGTATTTGAAATTGGATCGAGTTCAAGAGCTGCTCCATTAACTCGGTCACAAAGAAGAAAATGCAGCCAAAAGATTCAAAAGGCTACTAAAGCCTAGATTTTTTAAGAAGTGTCTGTTGATGAAATTCCTCACCAAAAGGAACTAGGATTGTTGGATACTTATCCACTTCTGCAAAGGAGTGGGTTCCATCCCTTACTGGACACCAATGGGTACAAAAGTATCTCGAAGGTTGCTTCTACTTTTTTCATCACCTCATGGACCTGATGGGGAGGGGAAGAAGCCTACTCCTATCAACCGAGTCAGTACAATATTCTAGAGACTAGTTACCAAAGAGGTTGTTTAGTCAGTGAATTACTTAAATGAGTGTGATTTGCAGTATCCAATCACATGACGAATGAAATTCTAAGAGATGTTAAATCTGCTAGAGAATCTCAAAGATCAATTGAAACTTTGCCTGCTCACATTCCCAACAAGTTCTG
>NW_018200148.1:0-491 GCF_001263595.1 Phalaenopsis equestris | reverse complement strand
AGACACGACACACTAACTCCTGCTAGGGTTGTTGGATCAAATGAAGGTGAAGGTGGTTGGTGAGGGTCGGGAAGGTGGCGGAATGGTAGACGAGGTGGTTGGCTAGCAGAAAACAGCAAGGCAACCGTTTCCTGGGTTTCGGACAGCAAGTACGAAGCAGATATTGATGTCGCACAGCTTTCCGGGATGATGGCCGAGGGCTGGAACAGTGGCGACATGGCTGGGAGGTGGTACAGAATGGCTGGAACAGCAGCCAAGGCTGCAAAGAGGCATTTCAGGTGGCTGGAACAGCAGTCAAGCGGCAAGAGAAATGGATATGGGAGTTTGGAACAGCAGTCAAGGGGTGGGGAAGGCGGCTGGAATGTGGGAACTGCAAAGAACAGAAGAAAGAGGCTGTTCTAGGAGGCTGCAGCTGGGAAGGGGCAGCCAGGAGCGATGTGGGAGGATGAAGAAAGAGATAGGGGAAGATAAACACCGCTTCGGAATATATA
>NW_018200147.1:0-491 GCF_001263595.1 Phalaenopsis equestris | reverse complement strand
AAGCAGCCTCTGAACTTGATGGTTAATGATGATGATGCCTCATATGAGGTTTATGTATTTTTTTTTTTTGTTAAGTGGTCATTTATTTGTTTGTATCAGTATCATAACTTAAGAAGTGAACTTTTACAAATTTAGAGTAATGTTGCTTAATGTAAACTTTTTTTACTGTCAACACTTGTTTGTGCAAAAGATTTTATATTTGTTTACCTCACTTTTGGTTCAGGTTAAGTTGTTTCCTCATTAGTAGCCTAGGGTTTTCGCCATAGGGCTTTCCGATTGACTATTCCTAGAGGACTAGAGAAGGAACCCACTCCATTAGAAATTCAAAACTCTTATCCTCTCAACTTGAAATTCCACATTTTGGCCCTGACCTCTAGTACTTGATAGGTGGGGTCAAGATTGGGGAGCTTAAAGGGAGTCCCCATACGATTGCTTGGCCTTAGATTTGACCCTGGATGTTGGTCTGGAGCTAGTTCCCTCACTTACACTTA
>NW_018200146.1:0-491 GCF_001263595.1 Phalaenopsis equestris | reverse complement strand
TTCTTTTTGGTAGTATATTTGCTATGGTTCCATTATAACTATTTCACAATCGTTTATTGAAATAAACATTTGAACATAAAAATGTTTCGTTTTCATTTAAATTCCTGCACTTCTGCGAGTCAGTTACCATTTGAGCAAAATACAGAGTTGAATACATTGTTTTTTGTTGACTTAGCATGCCGTGGCTTCTAACGCAAAATGACAAGGACAATTACCGCTATACTCATCTTAACCGGGATTCAGCTTTTAAAGGAATTGACGTTCATGAGATTTTCATCACAAAGAGTAGAGTGCGGCTTCTTTTATCATACATAGGCATCCTAATATGTCTGGTGAACTGCTACATTTTACTTGCTAAGGTACCAATTTATTTCTTCAGTATTTTTTTTGCATTCTCTACTTTCTTTGTTCCATACTAAAATGAGCAATCTGCATTGATATCATCATCTAATCATCAGCACAATCATTATGTAATAAGTGCAAAAGTCTGT
>NW_018200145.1:0-491 GCF_001263595.1 Phalaenopsis equestris | reverse complement strand
CCCGTATCACATAAGAAAATACCACTTTTTTAACTTTCAAAACTGAAATACACTTTTTCATGCATAAGAAAGGAGCTGTGTATGTATAAATGGAAGTATAGGTGTTAGATATATAAAGATATAGGAGTTGAGTGGTAAATATGTAAATCTTCCAATAATTTAATACCATGCACTATCACCATCAAATAAAACAAGCCAAATTATTTATATTTGGTTCATATTACCTGTTTTCACAACTATGAAATCAAGTATTGAATATTGAAAATGGAAGTATAGTGCATGCATCTAAAATAGCACCTGTTGTTTTGGTATTAACATTGTACTTTAAGGAACTTACTAAATATTCCACAATAGCATGGCTCTCACAAAACAAATTTAAGAGAAGGGGCCATTTAAATGAAAACCACTCAATTCTTATATTCACATATTTATGATCCAAGCTTGACTTTTCCATTTATTCACCATCCAAATCTTTCATATCACATAAAAAA
>NW_018200144.1:0-491 GCF_001263595.1 Phalaenopsis equestris | reverse complement strand
AGTGATCTTTCAGAAAAACACACGAATTATAATCTGAGAGTTATAGAGAGAGAGACTAATAGCATAAAGCCTCGGTCTATGTGCCCTAAGCTTTTTGCTATTTGAGGGTCAGAAGTAAACAAATTCAAAAATGCAAAGCTTTGATCCGTGTGTCTTAAATTATTTGTTATGACTGAAGAAGAAATACAACGCCCCCTCAAACTGGATGATAGAGATCCACCATTTCAAATTTACTTGTGATATTTTTAATTGTTGGGCTGCAAAATCCTTTAGTGAATATGTCGACCAATTCATTTCCTTTGATGTTGTCTCATATCAATACTAGTTCTTTCAAAAAAGTTGAATTTTTGTTCCGATTCAATTACATATTCACACTGCTTGCACTATGTCATCTTGATTTCTTTCAGCGGGTGTATAACATATTTCTGTTTGGATAGAAACATAAAAGGCCGACTAATTTTCAGTAGCATGGTGTTCCACAATCATGTCAT
>NW_018200143.1:0-491 GCF_001263595.1 Phalaenopsis equestris | reverse complement strand
TCTCATTTTTATTGGAAAATAGACTTTAGTGGTTAAATCACTTAAAAATGCTTCCATATTTTTCCAGAGAATTAAAACGTTCAATATCTTTTTGGAGGATCAATTTTTATGATTTTTTAATTATATTTTATTTATTTAATTTTTCATGAGTTTTAATGACTTAAATTAATAAGTTATATTTTAAAACAATTAAATGCAAGTTTCATTTTTCTTATGTTTCTCTAACCATAGTGAACCTGCCAAAACAAAGCTCATAATTTTATAATTTTTATTTTAATTTATATAACTATTTTAAGCAAAGGTTATGACTTAACCTTGGAAATTAGGGTTTACCATGTTAGATGTACTCTATAAATTTAGAAAAATTAGAGGACATTCCCAATTATAAAGAGAATAACCCCTCATAATTTCATCCCATGGTAGTTAATATTTAATTATCTATTGTTTAAATAATTTTTATAGTAATTAATTAATTTAAAAATAAATATAAG
>NW_018200142.1:0-491 GCF_001263595.1 Phalaenopsis equestris | reverse complement strand
TATATAACCTTTTTAATTTTATTTTGAAAAATATTGAACATAAAAGCTGAAAATTGATGTAAAAGAGGGGGGACAATTAAAAATACTTTCCACCCAATTTCTATGTATTTACATATCTAACACATAAATTTTAATACATGGGCGAGTATGCCTGTACACGTGACTTGCCTTGATGCAAAACTGCATCAGTACTCCGATACAGCATTTTCTCTACAGATACAACCACCTTAACTCTTCAAAAAATTAAATGCACCTTTTAGGTATGTTGGCATGTATGTAAAAATTAAACTTATGGCATAATTAGACATGCAGTTACATAGGAATTGAGTGATATGTATGCAAATCTCTCTCTCCCCCCAACCTCTATAAATAGCATTTCCATGCACTTGGAAGAAGCAAGAATCTCTCCCCAATTAGCTAAGCAGGTGCAATAGAATCTTCCTCCATTGCCACTATTTTTCTATTCCTTCAACTTCTTCCTCCTCCTCCTC
>NW_018200141.1:0-491 GCF_001263595.1 Phalaenopsis equestris | reverse complement strand
CAAGATATAATCCACTAGAGTCTCGTTGGGTCTTTACTTCTCTACTACGAGATCTTCAATAGAAACATGGTGATGTGCTCCTGAAAATCTTTTTACGAACAACTGCTCCAATTGGGTGAATGCCTTAATTGATCCGTGAAGTAACTCGATGTACAAATCAAATGCAATACCTGGCAGGCTGTTGATGAACTGTCGGAGGAGTAAGGCTTCATTACTTTTTGTGTTGCCACAACTTGCTCGAAAGTGTGCTAGATGTTGCGTGGGATTCCTAATTTCATCAAATATCTTGAAGTTCAGTGACACAAAACCCTTTACGATAGGGTACAACATCGAACTCCTCAGTGTAAGGTCTACCCCTTGAAATTAATTCACCACCCTTAGATTAGGCTAAGGCCTCTTGAACTTGTTTTTTGACCAATTGTTTGATATTCTTCTCAGGCATGGTATTTGGTGAGTAATCTTTCTTTTGCTGCTCTTCTCCATTAGCAGAA
>NW_018200140.1:0-491 GCF_001263595.1 Phalaenopsis equestris | reverse complement strand
AAATATTCTTTCCAGCATTTTCTGCGATCGCCAGGGACTGAGCATTTAAACCTGGAGAGAATTCCCACCATTATTTACATTTTAAGCCATAAAATCGTGGAAGAATATGACACGTGTAAAGCGGTCTAATTCCTGTATTAATTTCTAAATAATAAGCCTCAATTCATAAATGATATTATGGTTTACGCTAGCCTTTAATTTTTATGAAACTAATTAATAAAATTCTTATGAAAATAATTTGGAGATGCTATTGGTTAGTGACCGACCAAAAATTAAATAAATAAAGTAAATAAAATAAAATAAAATATAAATTATGATGAATATTTAAGTTTAAATACTCTCTATTTTAAATTTTAATGCTAGTTAAAGATGATTATTAAATTATTGACTAAATTATTATTAAGTAGTTAATTACATAAAACATTATATGACATGTACGTAAATCAAGACTTTCCAAAAACATTATCTAATTAGGCAAAGAAAATATTGCG
>NW_018200139.1:0-491 GCF_001263595.1 Phalaenopsis equestris | reverse complement strand
ATCAGGTAAGTACTAAGCTCAATTTCTTTTTCAGTTTCTTCTTGTACTTCTTTGTTGTTGTTGTCTTGCTTTCTGTTGTGTTTTGCTTCTTACTTTTTAGGTGATTATCTTGAAATTTTTTTATATAGTTGTTTCTTGGTATCTGTTTTGAGTTTCTTTGATTATAATGAGTCATTTGACCCAAGGGGCTCTTCTAGATGACCTTCTCTACATGTATTTATGCATACACAAATTTGGTCTTAAGGGTTTATAGCAACCAAGATCCCCTGCATCAAGGGCTACTATCTTATTTGTATACGCAACGAAATTCATTATTTTTGTTCTAATCATTATTGTACAAGTTTGTACTATCAAAAATGAGCTCAAGCTATTCAACGCTAAGGAGACGAAACATCGACCGGGTTTTTGTGATTACAATCTTTTATGTGTCATTTTCACCACTTGGAAAAAGGACAATGCAGGATGAAAATTTTACAAATGTCCAAAAAATT
>NW_018200138.1:0-491 GCF_001263595.1 Phalaenopsis equestris | reverse complement strand
TGTAAGAGGAGAGAGAAGGTGAGAGATTTCTTCTTAATTACACTTCTAATATAGAATTGAGAGTGCTTGTAAAGAGGGAAAGACATAAAGAGAACTACAAGGATTTTCTTTGGAAGGTGATACACCAAAATAATATGTTATTTTTAGAAAATGTTATGTTTATTTTTGGTGAAGGTGCACTTTAAAGAAGAGCATTTTCATATTTTTATTGCAAGTATATCAATTTTTGGCGTTTGGAGAGAAAGTAGTAAAAAGAACGAAATTTGGAGCCAAAAGAACGAATTTTAGGAATGTTGGCACCAGATGCACCTGATTTGCGCAAGATGCACCATTTTAGAGAGAGCTAGCACCAGATGCCCCAGAGATGACATTTTTATGGATTAAGGTGGTTCGGGACAAATTTTGCTCTAATTTTCAAAAGGAAATTTATTATAAACACCCCTTAGAGTGGATTAATGCATCTAGACACTTTGTAATGTTCTTTTATGAAG
>NW_018200137.1:0-491 GCF_001263595.1 Phalaenopsis equestris | reverse complement strand
TGCCCCAAACACACTATATATCAGGTAGAACAGTTGTGTTCTTACCCGTAACATAATGGTTGAGAGTGTAGTCTTCCACCGCGAGGTCGTGGATTATAATAGTGCATTTTGCTCTTTGGGCTCACCTTTTCCAAAAAGAAATGTGCTCCTCTTGATTATGAAATTATAGGAAAAGATGCATAACCAATATAATGTTTATCATTCCTCATTTTGCTTATTAATCAATATTGCCACATTAAAGTTGGAAGCAAGGGCAAAAATATGAAACACCAAATTAAGAAGCCTAAGCTTTATGTCAATATCATATAACAAATTTATTGTGAGGGTTGAAGCCTCAACATCTATTGAAGCTTTATAGCATTTACATACATTCCAACCAATTGCCATGTTATTACATATCTAACGTCTAAACATTATTTTTTACATTTATATCATCCAGATCTTTTCTATCAAATCAAAAATATCATTATTTTGACTTTTAAAAAGTGAAA
>NW_018200136.1:0-491 GCF_001263595.1 Phalaenopsis equestris | reverse complement strand
AATTACATTCAGTGAGAAATAAAAAGAAAATGATAAATAGTTAGTGTGGAAAAGGTGGTTTTTCTAAAAACACTCCAAGTACAATCTTCAAGGTAAGCACCATCCTGTAAATTCCCGTAAGTGTCATATCTAGGATTTAAGGAGTCATCATAAGGAAAAAAAAGCTACATTCTTTAAGATAAAAACCATTTATACCCATCATATAATTTGAATAATATTGTGTGTATCTCCTTAATCCTGAATCTTCCAATATCACATTGAGAATAATTTGATTAAACGATCCTTATTCTAAAAGTTTCTAGAAACTTATAGAGCTTTTCATGAGTTCATTAAAACCTTCTTGATTCAATTTGTTTTAGTAAACCTACTATAGATACAAATAAATCTATAAAGAAATTATGAGAAATGATTTATAAATTTTTCTTCAGGCATATATGAATATGCTTCATATGGCTGCATTTGGATATATTAGTACATAAATGTTTTTTTTT
>NW_018200135.1:0-491 GCF_001263595.1 Phalaenopsis equestris | reverse complement strand
AGATCTATTCACGAAAAACGAGCCGTATTGACAGCCCTAGAGAAAACCTCCGCAGAAATAATGTAGAACAAATTTCATAAAGGACAATTTATAAAGACTTTTTAGGGCATTTACAACGTAGTATTCGATTTTTTACTATTTTCTAAAATTTGCATTTTCTTCATTCACTTAAATATCAAAATTCATCGTAAAATTCATGCTCTTATTTTTTATTTTTATCAAATTATCAATAATATGATAGTGATTGCTAGTTTGGTAAATAATAAAATTTTGAAAGTTATGCATGTAAAATTTTAAATTTTCTTCTAATTTCATATAAATTTAAAAAAATATATACAATTTAAAATTTTTAAAAGTATCGCTTTTATCAAATTTATTCAAAAAATTAATTAAAATATTTTTATAAATATAAAATAAATTATTTTTTTAAAAATATTTTGAAACAAAATTATTAGAATAAATTTTAATGTCTTATATATTTCTTTTTTAAT
>NW_018200134.1:0-491 GCF_001263595.1 Phalaenopsis equestris | reverse complement strand
AGAGTTTTCGGATATTGAATGATATTCAAAATATAATCGTCAACAGTTCCAACTTGAACAATGATAAAAGAAATAAAATATGAATGCGACCCTATTCCGTCTCACCGACGCTGGGGACTACAGGGGCGGCGCCGCCACCGTACCGCCGGGCTCTCTCATCAATCCATCTCTTCATATCCCCGAGCACTCTTCCACTATTCTCCTCCGGCTCCCCCTGTATCAATGAATGATACATCCCCTCATAAAGCACCATATCCTTATCTTCACTGCTCGCCTTCTCATACAACATCTTCGTCCCCTCCGGCGTCGCGAGTCCATCGTCAGTTCCATGCACCGCCAGAAATGGAATTCTCACATCTCCAAGCCTTCTCTGCACCATCTCCGTCACCCTCAAAAGCTCTCTCATAGTCCCCACCCTCGCCCTCCCCCTATACCTCCTTGGATTCGCCGCAATAACCCTCAGCAGATCCGGATCCTTAACCGCTTTCCCT
>NW_018200133.1:0-491 GCF_001263595.1 Phalaenopsis equestris | reverse complement strand
ATCAAGTTATACTATTCTTCTCCCACTACTAGTTCTGAAAATCATTTAAATTTGAAAAAAGAGGACTCTAATGAATTAATGGATTTACCATTTAGCTACTTTTCTCCTTGTGTTAAAAAGTTAATTTAACAGGAATGTGTGTCAAAGAAAATGTGAAATGATAAGCTACAGCTTTTTGAGAAGTTATAAAATGTTAAAAGTCGACTTCCCAATTTGAAAGAGGGTCTTGGATTTGGTACTATAAGACATATCGATGACTTGAAATTTTTCATGGTTGTTACTAGCAATTTAGAAGAAGTTTACCTTGATGTAGAGGAGACTCTGAAGATCAACCGATAGATGATGCTCTGCTAGAATTTGAATAAGAGATTAAATCAACTGTTAATGAATTGAAAGAAGTCAACCTTGGGACTGGTGAGTAGCCCCGACCCACCTTCAAACGTTCACTACTCTGTGAGGAAGAATCTATAGAATTAATCAAATTATTGTCA
>NW_018200132.1:0-491 GCF_001263595.1 Phalaenopsis equestris | reverse complement strand
AAAAAAAATTAGTTTTTTTTTAAAGACTTAAGATGTATAAAATTTATTTTGAGTATTTTTAGAAACAACCAAATATGCTATAACAAATCAAAATTGGGGGTGACCAAGGGTGATATTCTTCGCTCCTAAATTTATACTACAATCATTAATATTATATAATACATTAAAAATTTTATCACATAAATTTAAATACATAATAATAGTTTAATATTAAGCATACTTATATAATTCAATAGAAATATTTATAATAACTACATAATTTTTTTTTAAAGAGATGAAAATTTTAAATGTAAGTACTCATCAGTCATCATATTTTAGTTTTTAATTTTGCCATATTACTTTTCAGAATTTCATCATATTATCAAGACCATAATGAGTGCGCTGCTTCATAGTCATAATTCCATAAAATGGGGATGGGGTTGTTATAACCTTTTGGGAGGCTCCGGGTGATAAAAATATTACGTGCGAACGAGCTAGTTGCGGACTAGGTG
>NW_018200131.1:0-491 GCF_001263595.1 Phalaenopsis equestris | reverse complement strand
TTTATGGATTACATTAAGGATTACTTCGGAAAGACAACTCATTAGATTCAGTTGTGCCTTTGTGTATGTGAATTTTAAAATTTTGGATTGTGGATGGTTTTTGACAAGAACCCACTATTTATGAACTCTTTTTACATCAAAATTTAATTTTTGAGATTAATTGAGGGCAAGTGATGTTTAAGTTTGGGGGTTTTTGATATGTTTGTAAATTGTACATGATGTCTCTTAATTCTACTAGTTTGTATATTTATATTATGCTTTGAGAAAGTTTTTAGTGTTGTATTGTAAGAATCAGGTAAAGGGAGCAACTGAAGTTCGAAACAAGAAGACAAAAATGAACAAAATAGTGTTGGCGCCAGGACTGGGCGCCTAGGCATCATAATCAGTTTTGGATGTGCAAAGATCGAGGCCTAGAAATCTGTCTCCGTGAGGGTGTCACTTAGGCACTGGATATTGGGTGCCTAGGCGCCAGACAATGAGGAGTTTTTAGC
>NW_018200130.1:0-491 GCF_001263595.1 Phalaenopsis equestris | reverse complement strand
TTTTATATCAATTATTTGTATTTTTCATCGTCTCTTTTTTAAACTTATAACTTAAGAAAAATACAAATTCAATTAAACATTTGTCCAATATCTTCATATTTTAAACCATCGCCTTTTGTCTTAAAGATGGGAACCACAAATAAAGGAAAAGAACTGTTCAATATTCGTTTTGAAGTGGCCGACGCTTGGAATAAAGGTATGAAGTGGACATTAAATGTTTTTTTTTTTAAATTATCTTTTTTAGGTCAGCAAAGGGCTATTTTATAATTCTGAAATTGTAATCGGAACTTTTGACCTAAGCAAGTGGAAGCAAGCTGGTTTGAATGGTTTAAGAGGAGGGTATGAAGTTATTGGTCAATCAAATTAATAGTTCCTGCTAAACCTGCCAAAAACATGAATTGACAAATCTCTCTTTGGCAACGATTCACATGCGCGCTTAATGGACGTGATTTTCAAGGCACATTCGTTATATATTATAAGAGGTATTAAAA
>NW_018200129.1:0-491 GCF_001263595.1 Phalaenopsis equestris | reverse complement strand
CTTATTGTCTCTGAGGAATGTTGGAATCACTCCATAGCTCCTCTAATTGATTCGTTCTGAGACAGAATGTACAGTGTTATTGCCAACACCTCCCATGTAATCGTTCTGGAAAAACCTTGGAGGTTGTGGTTGCTACGTAGCTTGTTAAAGGGATCCAAAAAGATGGGTACACTCATGCAAAATATATTGTTGAATCTTATTGGATGTTCAACGAGCATCACGCCCACCCATTTATCCCCAATAACAGATGATGTCATGCGTGGTATTCGAACAGTGATGGAGACACATGAATTTGACACCCAAGATGGCAAGGATGTAGAGAAGATAGGTGCTTCGACGGAGCTTATCATAGATGTTGTATGTGGCTGTTGATTGTCCCAATCTTCTTTATTTTGCAAACTATATGTTGTTTTCTTTCGTCGTTTGTTCCATTATAACTTTCGATTTTATGATATTAACATGTTTAAGGGGTTTTTATGTTATATATATAT
>NW_018200128.1:0-491 GCF_001263595.1 Phalaenopsis equestris | reverse complement strand
CTCACCCATGGCTGCCAAAACTTCTCTGGCCAGCTTCCCTATCCCTATCTCTCCATGAACCCTGGATGCAGCAAGCAAAGCTCGCCAAGCCATGGCATCTCCTCCATTAGGCAGGCTTTTCACCAGCTCATAAGCTTCTCGCAGCAATCCAGCCCTGCCCAACAAGTCAATAACGCATCCATAATGCTTAATCCCAGGGCTTACCCTGTATTCAAAAACAATTTTCTTGAAGTAATCTTTTCCTAAGCCCACAAATCCCCCATGGCTGCAAGCAGAGAGAACAGCAAGTAAGGTCACCTCATTAGGCCTCATCCCACTCTCCTCCATTTCATCAAACAGCCGCAGAGCCTCCTCTGACCTGCCATGAACTGCAAATCCCATCATCATGGCTGTCCATGCCTTCACATCTCTATCCTTCATTTGGTTGAAAACTGAAATTGCTTCCTCCAGACATCCATTCTTCGCATACATATCCAACAGAGCGGTCCCCA
>NW_018200127.1:0-491 GCF_001263595.1 Phalaenopsis equestris | reverse complement strand
TTAATTCTCACACAATTATAAGAAATCACAATAAAATATCAACTCATACTTTATCCTGTTATCAAATTTCCAATGATTTGACATAATTATTGAGTACTCTACATGTCTATCCCCAAAATTATGCAAGAAATGGATATTGTTTGATGAGCTATATAAATTAGATTAGTTAGGATTGGAATGGACCAATCAAGGGACAAGTTTGGCCCCTTCCATAACCTATTCTAATGCATGGGACCTAAATGTCTATGGTCCATACTTAAATTTCTTAAAGTTTAGACCAAATAAACAAGATTTTATTAGATTTTTTATGACCCCTATAGTTGAAGATTGATGATATATACACAACATTAGATTAATCTTATGATGATGGATATTTTGACTAAGAAATGACAAGCAATCATAAGTACTTTCATGCAATTCAAACATGATTACTTGTTGGAATTACTATGACTCCAAATTTAATTTCATTGATGCCTCTATATATATATATA
>NW_018200126.1:0-490 GCF_001263595.1 Phalaenopsis equestris | reverse complement strand
GCAGTGGTGTCGTCAGGGCGGCGTCAATGTCAAGAAGAGATCGAAGGAGTTGAAGAAGAGGTTGTTACAAAGGTGCTCTCTTGCAATTCAACATACATGGAAGAAGCTCTCTCTTGCGAAATCACATGGATTACGACTGGAACACTTACACTCTATAAAGTTAATTGATATAATAGAAAATTAAGGAGGAAGTAAATTATGAAAATTTTATAAATAAATAATGTAAATTTTATAGTTAACTAAAATAATAATTTATGTAAAATACCAATACCATGTTTAAGTCAGGTTTTCAATTTAGTAAAGTCAACTTTAAGGCAAATTAAATAACAAATTAATCAATATTGAGGCAATTACTCATATTCTTTTTGTATAATTTTGTTTACCAAATGCATTTACTGTTAGCGTTATAGTATTGCATAGTCATGATTTATAGTTCTATTGAATTTTTTTCGTGTTGTAAGAATGACCTGTGTGCTAATTTTTTTTTTTT
>NW_018200125.1:0-490 GCF_001263595.1 Phalaenopsis equestris | reverse complement strand
AAGAAGATGGAACTTTTTTCCAAGTTGTTGCTTCCCCTCTATTAGGCACACCTATCAGCAGGGTGACTTCATTATGGAGTATAATTAGCTTTTTCCCGCCTATTATGAATACCAATCTTTCATAGTCCCAACATTTTAATAAATGTAGTGTCAAGATATTTCCTTGAGGATACGGAGGGAGATCAAAAAATTGATCTACATTCAACTCTTTCAAGTTATTTATGGTCTTCTCCGATAGGGAGGACATGACCTTATCAAGAACCACTCTTACTACAGATGACCGACATCTACAATTGAAGGATTGTGGGTTCATAAACCTACACAAGAAAGACAATGCAATAAATATAGTCATTTTGTTATCTATATATCAAACACATGAATACAACAACAAAATTACAGCGAGTAGAATAATACCAAAAAAAGATTTTTTATGTTATTTAGGTATTATTACATTCTTGTTAAGGTGTTACTACAGTTTTATTAAGGTGTT
>NW_018200124.1:0-490 GCF_001263595.1 Phalaenopsis equestris | reverse complement strand
CTTTTTTCAAATCAATCACTGAAATATAGAGAAAGAGAGGAAAGAGAAAAATGAATAGTGGAAGCATAAGAATTCCTAATTCAACTCAATTGTTAGACCTTAACTTTAACCCTTTAACATGTCAAAAAATTTTCCACAAAACTTGTCACATCCTCCTTCAAGCCAATACTGAAACACTAGAAAAACTCATGGACATCTTCACACATTTTTTTGCTCACTTGGTGAATAAATATGTAGTGTGTGCGTTCTGAATTACTTTCTATTAAAGTTCTATTTGATATGGAACTCATAATTGATCTCCAAATCTCAACATGTAAATGATTGTTGCATGATGAATAATAAACTTGGACTTCAACCCATTCCTAATTTTGATATTAAGTGGCATTAAGTCAACGTCTCCCATTTGAGTGGCAATGAGTGACATCCAATTTTAATGTATTATCTCAAGCTAAATTGCTCCGCCTCAAAATTCCAGTATCATTCTTGGTTG
>NW_018200123.1:0-490 GCF_001263595.1 Phalaenopsis equestris | reverse complement strand
GCGTTACAGGAGGCCGACCGCGGGATTTAACGGAAGGGTACATTTGGGTTACAAATGGGATTACAACCACGTTACAGGAGGTCGACCGCAGGAGGTACTGGAAAGGTACAAGGGGGTTACAATTGAATTACCGTCACGGACCAGGTCGACGGGTCATGCGCGGCAAAATTGCTATTTCTTTTATAATTTAAACGCGGTAGGACTGCCACAACATACGTGACATTCTCCTGCTGGCTATCGTACGCAGCGCTTCGTACGCTTACGTACACAAATTTTTTCCTTCATAAAAATGCAAAAGGCGCGTCATCTCTAACTTTTGTTCTATCTGGTTTTGAGTAAAAAGTTGTACTGAATTTCAAATGGAGAGATTTTGGATATTTGAGTGTTTAAGTTGAGTAGTTTAAAATAGCAATCCATTTCAAATCCGCGGCTGTTAGTTGATTGCCGCCATTTGTCGTTAGCATTCACGGCGGCCCGCCCACCGTTTGCC
>NW_018200122.1:0-490 GCF_001263595.1 Phalaenopsis equestris | reverse complement strand
TTTTTAGAAATTAGGGACTTCATTTCTCACTCATATCACCAAACTTGTGGTGTCAGCGACCTACATCAACATTTATTCCACCTACCCCAATGGATTCAAACATCTCATTGATTAGATAAATTGTGCCTTCAATGCTGCCTCAAGCATCCCCATTGCTTCTTTGTTAACTTCTCATGAATCACCTATGAAAGTGGTCACGTAAATCAAATTTCACTTCAAATATAGAACATGTCTAACTTCATTTATTTTTTAGATTGATCAATTTGGTAACTTGATATGAACATCACCCTTTTTAAAAATATTACAGACCTTATTATCTCCTCAATAAATATTCCTTAGATCATCTTAAATGTAGTTTTTAAACAGCTCTTTGTTGGGGCAAGCATAAAAGGAGACACCTAAATCTAATATTCATTATTCGGTACTATCTAGGGATAAGATAAGGGAGTTACCGTGGATTTCATCTATGATGATATTAGTAGAAAGCTTT
>NW_018200121.1:0-490 GCF_001263595.1 Phalaenopsis equestris | reverse complement strand
TAATTTTAGGATTGAAAAATTAAATGCATTTAGAAAAAAATAAATTGGGCATACCACATTTAATTCAGTTTAGTTTAAAATTTTAGATTTTTAAGATATAATGAGTCCATAAAAATAAATAAAATTTTGATTTTGAAATATAACCTTAAATTTTAATTATTTCGGTTTGAAATAGAACCATATACTATATTTTGGTTTGCTCAAATCTGAATCGGTTAAAGCGAATTACATTTCGATTTGGCTTGGATCAGTTTTAGCAAAATTTTCGTCCATTTAATTTTGAATTTCCTATTTAGATTTCATTCAATTTGACTAATTTGGGAACCTCTACACCCAAATTAACCATTTGGTCAAAACTGAAAAACCAAATTGAACTGAGCTTATTTGTTTAACTCAATTTGATTTTAAAGTAATGATTCAACTTTTTATTTTAAAAATTTGAATATGCACTTCTTAATTTTTGGATTCATTTTAATATTCATTAAATCAA
>NW_018200120.1:0-490 GCF_001263595.1 Phalaenopsis equestris | reverse complement strand
TTAAGGCAAACAAGGAGTTTGGTAGATTTGTAGCCCCGAAGTTAGTTAGTGTAGACACAGGTTTGGTTGGGGAACCACATAAAAATCTTACACTTATTTTTGTCTTTATTACACATATAAAACATTCTTATTAACTGTACCTGCAAGTTGATAAATTTATATGTTAGTTTAATAAACCATTTCATCCCCTTGATACCCCCAGCTTTTGGTATGCCAGTCACCATAAGTCTTTTGAGTTCAATTTTATTGTTCTCTATTTATTTTTATTGCTACGTTCTCTTAATTCTTTTTATTCAGAATTAAAACTAAGTTTTTTCTACATTATGAATACAGAATTATTAGGGATGGTCATGGTTTATAAGATGATAATGCAACCATAAGGATGGCTTTGGCTGGATGATTTTGAGTCAAATATTATTGTCGAGGATTTTAAGCTGAATGAAGTATTTTGCTAATCACTAAAACTATCAAGCTCCTGATTTGACACTAA
>NW_018200119.1:0-490 GCF_001263595.1 Phalaenopsis equestris | reverse complement strand
GTGGTGGCGGTGCTGTTAGCTTAACTAGAGTTTCCCTCGTGGAGCTTCTTTTCTGTTGGCTGGTAAGTTGGAAGTGGAGTAGTTCTTGTTCTTTGGGAGCTTGTTTAGAGCCTCTTTTGCTTTGGGTTCCCTGGTTGTTGTGTTTTGTGGTTTTCCAGGGTTGGGAGTTTTTGAATTTAGAAGCATTGTTCCATTTAGTTTTTGTGGCTTCTACTTCATGGTTGTGTGTTTACACCTCTTTGTTGTTCCTATTGCTACCCACTTTTTCTTCTAGGTGGTGTTTGCTTCTTTGGTTTTGGCTGCTGTGGTTTTTGCTCTTAGTTTTTTTTAGAAGGTGGAAGAATCTTTTTGATTTTAGATCTTTTGTTTCACCTCCAATGGCTTCACCAATAGATATTGAAACTAATGCTCAGTAGACTAAGGCCACCTATACAGGGGTAGTTGGTCAATCTACTAATATTCTTCAGGACCCAGATATGTTAGTTTTCCC
>NW_018200118.1:0-490 GCF_001263595.1 Phalaenopsis equestris | reverse complement strand
AAAAATAAAAGTCATAATTTTAGCAATAACAATATATCATTTGGATTATGTGCAACCACTACATGTCCTTAATGTATCAAAAGGTTTAGAGAAAAATGCATAATAAAAATTAATAAATATAAGAAACACTACATTGTGATTATAAATTGATATTCATATACAAAAATGGGTTGCCATTAGTTTCATAAAAAGTAATAAATAAAGGTTTCACATTAGTCATCATGTTTAATTAGTAGAAAGATTATGAATTTTGGAGCATTGTAATCAACTCTTTATTATCTAATCTAATTTTTCATATTTACAGCCTAAAGACTAGCAAAAATACCAGCTTCTTCATTGATTCAATTTAAATAATAAACAGTTTGTGAGGATACTAAAGTAACAAAACTCTAACTTATCAATAAATTATAAGTAGATCACAAAATTTGTAATATCTATAAATAGAAATCAGCGACAAAGATAATTCAATGAAATAATTTTTAAGGGAATG
>NW_018200117.1:0-490 GCF_001263595.1 Phalaenopsis equestris | reverse complement strand
GTGCGTGGCCAAACTGCTCGTAGGGTACCTCTTTAAAAGAAATTGCATCCAAGCCTTTCCCTGGGTACCTCTTTAAACCCTTAGTGAGATTTCTCAAACTTTGAAACCTTTCCTTTGAGCTGGGAATTCCTCAGCGAAGGACCCAACTCAAATTCAATCTCAAATCTGGTTCAAGATGTTGTATGTCTTAAGTACTTTTTCTTAGACATTCCTTCATATTCTGGTGGTCATTTCGGTTAACAGCAATATGTGTGGTGTGCTTTTCTGACACACCACACCTATTAGGCGTCCATTTGTTGAACTCGTTTTGGTGAGGTTCATTTCCCTCTCTAAAGCCTAGGATCTAGCCATAAGACTTCCCTACTGACTCTCTTAAAGAACTAGAAGTGGGACCCACACCACTTAGAAATTTCACAGCACCTCTTGACACTTTTTAGTCTTATACGTGTGGTTCTAAATCCTCAATATTTAGTTGAGTCGATTGGAACCA
>NW_018200116.1:0-490 GCF_001263595.1 Phalaenopsis equestris | reverse complement strand
CACAAAGTTTTTAGTTATGAACTTAAGACTGGGTTGATTGTGTTGGTTTGGCATCCTTAACCAGAATAGAAGGGCAAGATGGAGTAGGTGGTGAGTTCGTGCAGGTGTCATCAAGTGTATCTGAAAATTGATATTCATTTGTACTTTCCCCCTAAACAACAAATTTGAGGTAATAGGATTGATATTTTAAAAAATGACATCCATGGAATTGCATTATTTTTTGGTCATATAAGAAAGTATTTATACTCCTTTTTGTCGATGGCATACCCAAGAAAAATAAAAAAGTAGATACAGGGTCAAGTTTCGTGCGATTTTGGGAATGGTCGTGAACAAAAGATGCGCACCCAAAAATTTTAAGTGGTAAATTAGATAAAAAAAACTCTTAGGTGAGGATAGGTAACTGCATGAAGAGGTGTTTTAAGTTAAGTAGCCAGCTATACATTAATTGATAAAAAATATTACAGTAGGAATTGTTTCCCAAAAAAAAAAA
>NW_018200115.1:0-490 GCF_001263595.1 Phalaenopsis equestris | reverse complement strand
CCTCAATCAAAATTGAGGCTTCTAGAGCTCTCCAACCCCTCCCAACACCAACCCAAGCCACCATTTGGTCTACCTTATAGCTCGGTCCAATTTCAGTTCAAATTGAAGCAAGGAGGAGGTTCTTGATTTCAATGCGAAGCTCTTTGTCAAGCCTAATCAAGGTCACACCTCTTGAGATAAGGTATGAATCAAAATCCCTAAAACTAGCCGAGGTTTTGGCCTTTTGTGAATGAAATGAACACAACATGCTCATTGAACCGTATAGATATGATTGGCTAGTTTAGATGAAGATAGAGAAAAAACCTTGACTGATTTGGTTGAGAATAGAGAGAGATATTAGGGGTTGATCATAGATGGTTCTCGGTTCATTGTTCCATGGAGACAATGAATGGATGCCATCCATTTTGTGTATTAGAAACAGACGACCGCGATGGGGTCCAATGACCCAATCGTGTGGAACAAGGGGAATGGACTGTGAGACAACGTGTTG
>NW_018200114.1:0-490 GCF_001263595.1 Phalaenopsis equestris | reverse complement strand
TCTCTCTCTCTCTCTCTAGTATTCAAACAAGTTAGCGTTACTCAAACCTCTCACTCTAGCAAGTCGTCCAAGGCAAGGCAACTCAATTGCATTAGTTTCAAAAACAAAGCTGGCTTTCCTCTTCCCATTCCACTTTGCTTTTCTCTGCCACTTGGGCTGGATGGGAAAACACCCACCCAACAAGCATAAACTATTTCATAAACGAATCAAACTCTATCCTTGTTAATTTTTATTGATTCCAATATCTTTCACACCCGGGCCTACATGACCTTTAGTATAAACATTTCTCGCCATTCTTAACTAACACAATGGATTTTAACAATTTTCCAGAATTTAAATTTAAATTTCATGTAAGTATCTAATTAGATTAAAAATGGCGAGAAATGTTTATAATTGTATCATAGTTCCTTTATAATCCATTACATAAAGAGTCTATAAGAAGTTATCACATTGTGTTAAAATTGATTTTAACACAATGGATTTTAACACA
>NW_018200113.1:0-490 GCF_001263595.1 Phalaenopsis equestris | reverse complement strand
TATATATGCTTACATCATGCAAATATTTTGTCTACTTGTATCTAGTGGTGTTTGTTATGATATATTTTTCTGATAACTAATGGCCATTTGTAGGCATCTTATTATAATCTGACTGACTGACTTCAATTCCTGTTGCTGCAATATCTTGAAGTTCTTATCAATCTTTCATTTTTATTAAGCTGAATTTTGCACCTTACTTTGTTATGCATTGTATGTTGAGAACCAAGTTAAAAAAATAAACTTCTTATTGTGAACTTTCCAGATGATGAGCGACTCAACTAATGTCCTTTCCCCTGGAAGAACTTTAAGTGAGGCTGTTGTTGCAGAATCGTTGTTAAGGCATATTTCATCTGTTAAAGGAAGAGTTATAACGACCCAGTTTGCATCTAATATTCATCGTATTGGTAGTGTGAAAGCTGCTGCTGATTTAACTGGTAGAAAATTGGTAAGTTTCTTTGCATGATTTGGTCTTGTAATTAGTTTTTTTTTT
>NW_018200112.1:0-490 GCF_001263595.1 Phalaenopsis equestris | reverse complement strand
TACTCACCAGCTTCAACTGACCAAATCGATCAGAACTTCTGATAAATTCCTCCATTTCAGCAGTACGAGGATGGTGAACCCACATGGTGCCATCCATGAACTGCACGCCATTACTCTCACAGGCTTCGAGGATCCGGTCAAGATCCGCGACGCAAAGCGCCGTCGGCTTCTCGAGCAAGATGTGTTTCCCCTTCCTAGCGGCGGCCACCGCCCACTGGAGGTGGATGCTCGTCGGCAACGGTAAGTACACGGCATCGACCTCTGCATCATCGAGCAGGGATTCATAGCTGCCGTGGGGCCTCGTGGTCGCCGGCAGGCCGTTGTCAGTGATGAAGCGCCGTGCTTTCTCTTCGGATCTGCTTCCGACGGCGACGATGGTGGCGTTTGGAGAGAGGTTGATGGCGCGGGATAGCTTGCGAGCTATGTCTGCGCAGCCCATGATGCCAAATCGGATCGGCTGAGCCATTTCTGCTCACTCTGTGTTCTCAAA
>NW_018200111.1:0-490 GCF_001263595.1 Phalaenopsis equestris | reverse complement strand
ATCAAATTTAAATTAAGTTATCTCAACCATTTTTTTCTACTGCTAAATTCGGGGAAAATTATTATGTTCGGTGAATCGCATGCCCAAACAAAGGGGATAGTCCGATCACATAACCGTGCATTTCATATGGTCGGATCATCGTCGATGTCAGGACATGTTGAAACCGCACGTGATAAATTCTTTGTTTATGTCATATTAGACAAGATTTGCACATCGATTTTTTGTTCCATGCATAAATATTCACGACAAAAAAATCTGAATTTTAGTTCCTAGTTTTCTCTGAAATTATAAAGTTTTGTTATTACTCTGAACAGGAGAAGATAATACTAAAAAATAATGCATCCAAACTTGGTCAATTATAAATGTTATAAAGTTAGAAGTAATAGGAGATGAAGTCGACAATCGAATGATGATTAACTAACTGACCATAATAGTTGAACGATAAGTAATGGTAGTCAAACAATAATAATCAAACAATGATAATCGTAAG
>NW_018200110.1:0-490 GCF_001263595.1 Phalaenopsis equestris | reverse complement strand
TTTTTTCCTATTTTATGTATTTCCTACTTTATGTCTTTCCTTCTATCTTTGGGTGGTTATTAGTAAATGAATTGATTCGTAGTAATATGAGTTATGTCTTTCCTATTTTATAATTCATGTAAACTATATTTATATCCCCTTTTCATATAAATGAAATTATCTTGCTCAATTCCCAAAACCTACATTTTGTTTTCAAACTTTATTAAACTATATCCCTCTTCATTTCAGCTTCAAAAATAGAATTTTTAAAGTTTTCATATGCCACCCTCATACATTTACTTTCCTAATCTAACTTAAACATGAATATGAAAATAGTGCAATCCTTGGAATCTTGCTCTCATTCAGCTTGATACCCCCAAATTTCATAAATAAGCCTAATCCACTTCAAAACCCACTCTTACTATGCAACCTTAAATTGTATAATTTATCACAAGACACCTTGAAATTCCTTGATTCCTATCATTCACTCTCATGCGATAAACCTAATCCT
>NW_018200109.1:0-490 GCF_001263595.1 Phalaenopsis equestris | reverse complement strand
TATTTATTGTGCAACCATCCCATAAAGGTTATTGTGCAGCATTTAGTAAGTCATAGAACTGTTGTGATTTGTTAATTGTTGTTTTAGGTTCATGTTGAATGCTCTCAATAAATTAAGATCTTTGAGCATCTTGAACGATTTCTTTGTATGTGCTAGGAACAAATTCCTTCGTAGGGAGGGCATAACTTGTCAAGCCACCTCCTTATTTGAAATGAACTACTAGTTCTAGCTCACCACATGCAGTCTAGTAGAAATAATTTGGTTTGAATTCTTTGTGGTAAAGATCCAACTTAACTTCTTTAGGTGGCAGGAACACTTGATATTTGTGCTTCACACAAGGACACTTAAATACACCCTCTGAACGATAGATGGGCAGATATGATGCCATCTCTACGAATTCATCAACGTCTTTAAAGAACTCATTTGTGAGTCCTTTTCATCATAGATATAATTTGTTATACATCCAAGCTCTCAAATTATGAATATTCAT
>NW_018200108.1:0-490 GCF_001263595.1 Phalaenopsis equestris | reverse complement strand
TTTTTTTTTTTCATGACAAAAAGCTAGGGTGCTTTATACAATAATAATTCCTTATCTTTTAAATTGGATTTCATAAGATTGAAATCAACTCTCACCCTATAATTTGGAGGGAAGTATTTGTTCATTTCAAATTACACCTAAGTCATTAAGGGGGGTTAAGTTGTGTTGAGTGTTTAGGTTGAAGTGGAAGTGTTCTTCTCTTGTGTTCAAGGCCAACTTTCAATCCCCAAAATTTTTTTGTAAGTTTGATTCTTTATCTACTTTAACTTTCATCATTTTATTGAATGTTTAAATTCAATTTATTTAGTTATTTATTTGCTCAAATTCCTAAAAATTATTTTTTATGTTCAATATCGGGTTAGTTTAAGTCCAATTTATGCTCAATTTAGTTCTCCTGTTCATAAAAAATGTGGCAGCTTCCCAACATCATCTTTGTTTAGTTAGAAGGCTATATCGGGGGTGCTAAAACTTTCCATGTGCTTAAAAAAGC
>NW_018200107.1:0-490 GCF_001263595.1 Phalaenopsis equestris | reverse complement strand
TTTTTTTTCCGCAGCAACTTAAATGAGGGTAAAATATATAATCATTTTCAAAAACCTCACAAACTAGTTGTATTAATGGTAGTAACATTTTTTTTTTTTGAGGGATATATGAGAAGGGAGAAAGGAAAATTGGTTTCTTGGGTATGTCTCCATTGGGGAGCTTGTCGGCTCTACGAGCGGCAAATTCTTAGACAGATGGAAGCTATTTTGAGGATGTTTCAGAACTTGCATTGGCATTGTATGGTGTGCTACTAAGCTTTCGGCACATTCTTAAAGACTTTAAATATGGCTTCAGCTTAGATGTTGTACGTCAAAAATGTGTCAGCACGAATCTTAAAAGACTCAAACAGCTGGCATAAGAGGCGATATGGGACCCAGGGACTCCCCAAATACAACCCGGAATCTCCTACTTAGCCGGCCGACACCTACAAGCTGGAAGGAAGATAATCTTCGGACGAACCAAACTCAACTACTTTCATGGAGTCAACCG
>NW_018200106.1:0-490 GCF_001263595.1 Phalaenopsis equestris | reverse complement strand
CAACCACCCTCTTTCATCCATTTTTCAAATTTTCAATCAAATATCAAAATTTGTAGTAAAATCCCAACCCATATTTTTAAACTTTATCAAATTCTCAATGGTTTAAGCGTGTTGCGCGTAAATAGATTAGTTCGGTGGTTCAAAAAAATCACCGAGTGGCCAATTTGTAAATATCAATATTTCCGGTGGTTTGTATGTAATTATCCCTTAAAAAAAATCTATATCTTCACCAACAAAATGATAAAAAAGACTAAAAGACATATGACTTCAATAACTTTCAGTTGCTTTGCCGTTATTACTGTACAGAACTCCCAACAAAAGCAGCGCTAAGCTTTTTCATCCACAGCCCATCGCCATTGGTGACTGCAGAAGCTTCCAACAACATTACCTTTCACCCAAAACAACACTATCATAAAAGGAGCTCACGAGAGCCAGTAGTGCTCTTTGAGGACCAACTTCATCTTCTCTTCTCCTTCATGGCAGCCATGGA
>NW_018200105.1:0-490 GCF_001263595.1 Phalaenopsis equestris | reverse complement strand
TTTGGTATTGATGTCAAAAATCAATATCATTGTTGACTTCACATGATAAATTTATTAGAGATAAAGTGACAATTGTGTATTTGTTAGCACTATTTATATAGTTAACAATGACTTGTATTTTCATCATTCAAAATGAAGAGTAAGATTTTGGGGGGAGAAAGAGAGTATGTAACCATTAATAGATGAAGATGTCAAGCACATTCATTGATTAATAATAACTGAATTTTTTTGACATCAAAGAGAGTATGTATTCATAATATTATAGTTATGAAATTTAAATATTATAATTTAAATAATAATTAATTATTTTTTTCCTTGGTGGGCGATTGTGCTTGATCTTGATTGGACTCGTGGGCAGCTGCTGAGTTCATGCTTAGACTTACGTTTGGGCTTCTTATATGATTAACTTTATCTCTATAGAATGGGGGTGTGTTTGGGGTGGTGGCGTAATGCCACATCTCAGCTTTTTCTGTTTGGTAAGACTGTGTTT
>NW_018200104.1:0-490 GCF_001263595.1 Phalaenopsis equestris | reverse complement strand
TATTAATCTTTAGCCAGATCCTTTGGATCATGATACTGATAGAAATTATGTTTCTAGAAATATAATTTTAGCAATGTAACCAGTAGCCATCAACTAGGAAATTTATTACTCAAAATTTTCTTGCAGGAATGGATAGAATGCCTTAAAGATATTAGTTTATCTTACGGAGTTAATGAAGCAATATTAGGAATATCTTATGTATCCCATAAATTAGTAATTGAAAATCTTTGTTCTTGTACTTTCTGTAAAAAAAGTTTTGAAGTAATAACTATATCTTTAGATTTAGCATATTGCAAAAAAATCTTAAAGTGGGAATTATAAGATTTATTAAATTACGGTCTATTATCAAAAGTAATCATTATCAGAGAGGATCTAGAAATGCAGTTATCGGCATCCCATCATAAAGAGTTAAGAAGGATTATATGACATATATTTGAGGAAAATGAAGCATCATCAATAACTCTACTCATCAGATCAGTTCCCCCTTATT
>NW_018200103.1:0-490 GCF_001263595.1 Phalaenopsis equestris | reverse complement strand
TATATATATATATATATATAACATACACTGTAATCAAAGCACATGAATATAACTATAACATGTCAACTAGTATTTAGAAATATTATGAAAATATAATAATGTTTTTTTAACATATCAAATTGATGTTAATTGATACAAATGACAAACCTACAATTAGCTAGGAATTTAATACAAATAGTATGGATAACACCCTAACAAAGAAGGGTAAGTTTATCGTTTAACAAAGAACTGTTACTTGCCTCGAGATGAACGTGAATCTCCAAATTTCTTTGTTCAACCAGTGTTGACTAGCAAATCCTACACAAATTAGAATCCACAAAAATTAACAATTATGCAATTAAATGTATTATGATTATTAGGTTAGGTCTAAGGGTTGATTTGCAATTTTCCTTCTTCCAACCTAATGGGATTTTAAGGAAAATGTTAAATCTAATTGATTATAACTTTGATAATAATATTATTGAAAGAAGGAGAAGTGGAAAGCAAGGAG
>NW_018200102.1:0-490 GCF_001263595.1 Phalaenopsis equestris | reverse complement strand
TTTTTTTGGATCATAGTAATTATATCTATATGATCATTAAATGGTCATTAATTCATAATTATCAAATTGGTGTTTTACCATTATAAATAAGTGAAACTGAAGATGGAGGAGTTGGGAACAATTTGGCAAACTTCCAAAAAAGTATATGTTTCATCTCATTAATAATATTTATTAGTCTGTTGACCTCACTTTCATGAAGACTTATCTTTACCGCCTATACAAGTTCAAGCCCCTAACCCTTTGGTTGAGTGAGTCAAGAGTTTTGACTAGGTAAGTACTTGAATTGACTGATACGGGTAAGACATACCCTCGGCCATTTTGGTCAACTTGGAAACCCTAGGATCCACCATGATTACCAAATCCACCCAAAATCCAAAATCGGACCCAATTTTGCCAACTTCATATCCCAAATTCCCTCTTGAAAATCTCTAAAAATTCACCAAACCATTAGTTGTTCTATGCCATGTGTGCATAAGTTGAATCAAAGTGG
>NW_018200101.1:0-490 GCF_001263595.1 Phalaenopsis equestris | reverse complement strand
GGTGTGCATATGGAACAATTATTCGGTAGGCAGAGCATTCTGGACGGCGAGGAATGCTTTAAAAACATGTTATTTGTACAATAAAAATAAAAATAAATTGCACATAATATTTTAAATTAATTGTGTAGGAAGATGCGTGGATTGAGCAATGCTGTTGACTTGATGTATTGATTTTGTCCGGAGTGTCACGTTGGGAGGGTTATTTATAAAAATTTGGGATATGATTATGTCAGTGATATTGTTAATGATCATATAATTTGTAATGATTTTATTTAAGCATTTTTGTATAAAGGAAATTTTGGCGCATTTTCAAAATATTTTTTGTTACATTAGTGTAGGAATATGGAAGGAATGCTTATGTGTCTAATAAATTATATTGTTAATGATCATATAATTTCAAAATATTTTTTGTGACTTGTAATATATCTTTTCAAAATAAAATATATTTTACCCTTGTGTGATTAGTTACAAATCTTTCACTTCTATATAT
>NW_018200100.1:0-490 GCF_001263595.1 Phalaenopsis equestris | reverse complement strand
ATCGTCTCTTCAGCAATCCCTTCGACATGGTTGATCTTACTCACCATATCTAGTCGCACATCGTATAATCTGAGCTCCATGCTAGCTTGATTAGTATATACTTAAGTCTGGAATTCTCGCACCCGCAAAACTCCTCAGTGAGAGTTATATCGCTAGTGTTCATAAGGCACCCTGGTGGTTAGACCGTTTTAGGTCGGTTGGTTCTGTCCGCAACATCGAGTGTCAGTGTAATGATTGATCCATGGATCCCCTACTAAACTTTCTTTGCTTATGCTTGCAGAAGCACTCTTATGGTTCGACCATCTTGGTCATGTAACCCTCTTTGTCTCGATCACTTTGGTTGGTTATGATTGCCATGTCGAGCAACATGTCGTATTGGTTTTACCACCAATCCATGTTCCGTTGGAACAATTAGATGTTTGACTACACTCTGGGCATGTTATCTTAGGCAATTTAGTTGTATACTTGCTCGCTTGATGCAGGGTCAGGA
>NW_018200099.1:0-490 GCF_001263595.1 Phalaenopsis equestris | reverse complement strand
CAACTAGCCAACTTGAATTCTACTAATAACATCCCAACCTATATTACCATCACTTTAAACAATAGATCTGAGATATCTACAACGTTCAAACCTTTTAAATAGATTATTTTCATTATAAAAAAGAGTTATAATTTTATGAATTGAATTATTATTATTATTATGTCGGCCGATGGTTCCAAAAATCCATGTACTTCGTGCTCTTAACTCGTAATTTGTTTTCCACCGACAGTTTGTTACAAGAAGAAACACTTCAATTAATTTTTTTATTAGAAAATAAATTCTGATTAAAATGTTTAAGATATATCTTCAATTAATTATGTATATTTAAAGATTAACGTAATGCACCCTTATATTTAACATACCACATTGAGATTTATTAAAAAAGGAAGATTTACATATATACCGATTTTTAATTATTATGTATTTATATTTATTTATCAATCTAACACAAAAATTTTAATTTTTAATATATATATATATATATATATAT
>NW_018200098.1:0-490 GCF_001263595.1 Phalaenopsis equestris | reverse complement strand
TATATATATATATATATATATATATATATCACAAGAATGTGCTGAAATCCAACACCCTTCATCTATTTTTTTAATTAATTAAAATGAACAAATTTCAAGTTGAACACAAACAAGATTTTGTAAATTGAGCCGAACACGAACACAAACACATTGTTCACGAACAATTTTGAATACAAGTAAATTTAGAACATGAGTCAATTTTGAATTAGACGAACAGAAGATAAACCTCAGCTCGGCTCATTCACAACCCTAAAAACAAACCCTACAACATAAAAATAATTACCATAGCTCAAACTTCTCAAAAGCATAGTGAGTTCACCAGAGTCCACCCATTCAAAGATACTTTTAAGACTGATTGTCCAAATTCAAGTCTACCTGCTCAAGATTTAATGTATGCACTCAAGTTAAAAAAAACCATGTTAATGACTTTTAATTTATAAGATAAATTAATTGATGGTCCGTTTGGGGCAGTTTATTTGGTGCGGTGGCG
>NW_018200097.1:0-490 GCF_001263595.1 Phalaenopsis equestris | reverse complement strand
AGTGAGAATTTGAAAAATGGATGAAAGAAAGTGCTTTATTCGTAAATAGCAATGTTTTGGTTGGCCTGTATGCAATTGCCCCTTTAGATTAAAATAAAAATTGATTCTTTGCTATTTAAATTATAGGAAATCTAAGAAGAAAGAAAAAAAAATCCTTTAATTTTTTATATTGGGAATTGAAAATAAATAAATAAATAAATGTTATAACAATTTCACATGCATGCCTTGCAGGTCAAAAATGCATTAAATTTTTGTTCTTTTCTAAGAATAAAGACAATATAAATGCTATTATAAATGTTATAATCAATTTTTTGTTCTTTTTTAAGAATAAAGAAAAAAAATATATCGGACTGTAAAACAAAAATTAAGTAGAAGAAACGTACTTATCTCTGCAATTACCAGCATCCTCCAACGATAACGACACACCATATCGACCGAGCAGCTCCAAGTAAAGCCTGTAAGCCTCCGGCTGCGACCGGCGATGCGGAAT
>NW_018200096.1:0-490 GCF_001263595.1 Phalaenopsis equestris | reverse complement strand
AAACACTTACCTCAGATTGGTCTGAGTATAGAAACCTATGCTATTTTGATAGGATCCCTAGTTAGTGCTAAGGACTAGGACATATAAAATAATAAACCTACCCCTAAGAGTAGAGGGAATTTCTTAGAGTGATGTAACCCATTGTTACTGACAAAGCTATTTGAGACTGCTTTGAAATTACAAATCTTCCATGCTACGACATTTAAGGAGAATTTCTGGTAATGAGGATGGTTATAGTTGATGGCTACTAATATTCTCAGGATGACGAAAAGTCATGAGCATCTTGACCGGGAACATTATTCCCAAAGTCTAAGTTAGCCCACAACTTAGAATTCCTTATAGAGTTCATGGTTTCACTTCTCATATAGAAATCTTTCTTACTTGACTCTATCCTTATCTTTAGGTTTCCAATCATTTATGTTAGTCCAATCAAATATCTATGATTTATCTTCACCTGATCAATTCAAACTTTATTAGCCTTTCAAAGCTC
>NW_018200095.1:0-490 GCF_001263595.1 Phalaenopsis equestris | reverse complement strand
AATATCACATTTATTCTCTCTAGCTGTAAAATATAAATTGGGTCAAATTTCAGCCATATTTGGGAACATAAATATTTGCTAAATTGCGAGTCGGTTGAGACTGCTTTCAGGTAACAACCATTGTTGTCTTTATCTCATTTCCTCCTTAGAACTATAGTCTCAAAAAATGTTAATCATCAATGGTTTCTTCATTTTAATGATCAGGTTTTATGTCTCTTATCATCATCTCTGGCTTTGACCTTGGATGTGAGTTTTGTGGGGTTCTCCACTCTTTGGCTGCACTGCAGCATGGTCTTTTTCCTTTTCTTCCTCCTTGTCTTTTTCCTTCATTTTTATAATTTTTATCCTTTTATTCAGAATTTACTTCCATGTCCCAAGAGAAAATTTTCCTCATTAGTGGAGCATAGTATCCAGCGTCTTCATGTATGTTGATCTCGTGTATTGAGAACGACTACAGATTGCCTTTAATGCATCACTCTTATCCTTTGTG
>NW_018200094.1:0-490 GCF_001263595.1 Phalaenopsis equestris | reverse complement strand
TGGAGCACACAATTCTTATGTATTTACATATCTCATAACAAAATTTTCATATTTACATACATAATACTTCGGTGCTTTAACTCTATGCATGGGGATGTGTATTTCATTTTTAAATGTGATAATACAATTATTTTTGATGTGACATTTATACTTTGAGTTTTGTCTGTAAATATTAAAATTTAGGTATGAGATATGTAAATATATTTGAATTGTGAGAAATGACTGAAAAATTATTGTATGAGGACACTTGATGCAAATTTGCATCAGGTATCCAATAACAAGGTGTCGCGTGGCAACCCGGACCCGAACCATGTATGTCAGTGGGCCCAAATTGTCACGTGATCATTTATTATTGGACACCTAATACAAATTTGTATCAAGTGACCTGATGCAATAATTTCTCGGTTGAACTCGAGTCATAGATGAGTAAGCTTAGTCAGCTGAATTGATGTGGAGAACGTTTTACTTCAGTTGGGCTTTTTTTTTTTTT
>NW_018200093.1:0-490 GCF_001263595.1 Phalaenopsis equestris | reverse complement strand
AGAAAGAAACACATGCAAAGTTCCACTAGATCTAAACGTGATCATTTAATAAGCAATTAAAATTATTGAAAGAAGCTCCATTAAAAAAAAGAGGAATTTTAAGAGAGAGGAGCTGTCTGAAATCAAAGAGGGATGAAGTTTGGTTTCAAGAAAGCAAATAATATTAAGATTTTGACTCTTAATGAGACTTTTACAATCAGTAATACAAATATCACTATTGAATCCACCAACATTCCATAGACAAAATTTTAATAAAATAAATCAAAACTATTGTGGAACAGTGTAGAAACTCCTTCATATATATATATTTTTACATGCTTTTACATGCTTTTTTTGCACATAAACACCGTGCTGCGTAACACACAGTTTGATGCGATCAACACCGCCGAATGTGATTCACAGAAAAATATTGTGCCATGATGAGATAGGTGTGAAATTGAAATGCATACCCCTCTTCAAACACTGGAAGTAATTAATATCCAAGACTGAA
>NW_018200092.1:0-490 GCF_001263595.1 Phalaenopsis equestris | reverse complement strand
CTCTCTCACTTTACTATCAATCCTTATTATTTTACATTTACAAAATTAGGATTATAAACTTTTAAAAATTCACAAACCCTTGACGCTTCAAACTAACAGAGGATTAATAAATTATAACTTTTCACTTTTGGTTTTAGAAATTAACAAGTTCACTGTGAGATTGATATACACAGATTCAAAAATTTTTACACTACTTGATCGACATATATTCTTCGTGATTTATGCAGGCTTCACAAAAACACTCTGCACTGTAAGAAAAATTTTATGGTTGGCTTGAAGATTTGGATGGAGGATGAGTAAACTTAAATATTTGTTAAACTTTCAATGGAGGTGTGAGATTAGTTAAGAGGACTTTTAAAATGGTTATAAAGTAGTTAGAAGATAAAAACCAATCTTATTCAAAATGGCCGAATTAGGTCGCCAAGCACTTACATAGAAAGATAGCAAATTTTTGCAGTAAATTTATTATTAGAAAAACTACATGCCAACC
>NW_018200091.1:0-490 GCF_001263595.1 Phalaenopsis equestris | reverse complement strand
AATTCCAATAAATATTCTTCTTTTTCTCTACTAACATCTCCTTATAGCGTTATATGGACTTGCATTCTTTTTTATCTCTTAAACAACTATGCCCTTTCCTACTCCAACAAATTTATCAAACATTTTAAGTAACAGAGATGCAACTTTTAAAAAGGTTGGTACATCAACATATTTGAAAAATAATGTCCTAAGGATTGTTAACAAGGAGTTAAATAGTGCTCCTTTGTTCGATATCTAACTAACAATGTAAAATAATTGTTATCCCTATTTCCACCAATGTCCTTTTTTCCTCAAAAAGAGTCTTTTTGGTTGTCTTTACTTTCTCTTTTAACATTCATGTTCGAGGCTTATATGCTTTGAAGATCTAATAATCGGCCATAAACTAAAGGGAGCAAAGCATATTAATAGATGATGGGCTTTTTACCACACTGAAAGAAATATTTTTCTTATAAAAGCATCTTTTAATGTCCAAAAACACTCCATTTCAATA
>NW_018200090.1:0-489 GCF_001263595.1 Phalaenopsis equestris | reverse complement strand
TTTGGCGTAACTTCCTAGGTAATTATCCATAACATGAAATGCTTCCATAGAAGCATGCATAATTTCACAATTTTTAATAAAATTTCAATGGAAACATCAGAAGGAGCTTCAATGTTTATGGACTCATCTTTATTCTGCTTAAGAGGCTTCATAATGTCCACCATTAAAGAAACTTAAGTCCTCATCAATCTCCTTACATATAGCCCTATATCATTCACCAAGGAGATAAAGATTCTAGAGGCGGGCATTACAAGTTAAGAGGTGGCTTTCATCATTTAGCGCATTGTTTCAAAATGGGTTATTTGGCACATCACTATGTCATGCATTTGGTTCCCAGCTCCCAGTTTGGATATTACTTTGATATGATTTATATCCATTTTGCCCATTGACCTCAAAATTTTGTTCTTTTGGTGCCAATTCCAAAGAGGCAATCCATTCAAATTAGGCTCTGATATGAATTTCTCTTAACATAGGAATTTCCAATATAAT
>NW_018200089.1:0-489 GCF_001263595.1 Phalaenopsis equestris | reverse complement strand
TACACATTCTTAAACTTTTCTTATTCATGATATAATTCACTAAAGATCTATAGGAGTCATAAATCATATGCCACTCTTTTGTAGAAAATTTTTGACAAGATACACCAGTAGACTTGCACATTTGCATCACCAAATATTCATGTTTATAAGTGAAGGCCAATTCCTTGATATTTTTATATAAATATATTATATAGCTTTTTGAAATGAGAGTAAGTCTAAATATGCATAAACAAACATTCTCTCATTTGACACGAAGGACAAAGGACAAAACCCCATCAAGGGTATTTATTGGTGTTTGTACAAATAACATTTTGTACATTAATAAATTTTATAATGAATGTATGAGCCATATCATTTCCAAGGCATGTTTTATGCTAAAATTGCACCTTGATTAAGGGTACTCAGTTCTTTTATTAATTTACAAGATCTGGAATTAGTTCATAGGACTTTAAGATGCTTGTTAAACCATCATGTCTAATGATAATGATG
>NW_018200088.1:0-489 GCF_001263595.1 Phalaenopsis equestris | reverse complement strand
AAGATTTATACTATTTAAAATGCCTCTGTTTTGATGCAAATTTGAAGATTACTTGACATATAAGTTAGCAACATCTAGTTACTTTCTGATCAATCAGTAGAAGTTGTGGAACAATAGATATATGATCACTGTTTTTCTGTCTTTTATAGAACTTTTATGTATGTTTGTTCAGTTATTAGTACGTTAATTTGCTTGCTCTTACATATTTTTCAGTTCAGAAAAACATTTTTGGGGGAGAAATTTGAGCACTTGTTATTATTTTTATTATTTGAAAGATTTATATAATTGAAAATGTCTTAATTTTCATGCAAGCTTGAAGGTTACATGGTAGATAATTTAGCAACATCTACTTATCTACTGATCAATCAGTAGAAGTTATGGAAGAATAGATATGTGATCACTGTTTTTTTTTTCTTTTATACAATTTTTTGTGGACTTGTTTTATGTATCTTTGTACGACTGTTAGTAGGTCAATTTATTTGTTCTTGC
>NW_018200087.1:0-489 GCF_001263595.1 Phalaenopsis equestris | reverse complement strand
GAGCCACAACATTGCCCAACTTTATTGTACAACTATCATCATCTAACTACTGTCATAGGTTAATCTCCTGCCATGATTATTTTCAATATTATATCATCACATGATCCATATTTAAATTGTTAGTTGTGTGCATGAAAAGGTGTGGTGATGACAAGAGTTAAAGTTTCTAAATCCTTATATGTGTGTATAGTCTACCAAGACTATCATTACTTTAAAAGAATCCACTTCAATGGAAAATTTTGCTTGACTTCTTAAAGCAATAAGGAAAATCTTCACTTTCACAAATTTTGACCGTGTCACCCGATGATAATAATGTGTTATCACTTATGATAAGAATGATACTTATTGATAAAGGTGGATGTTATATTTGCTAATAAAGACATAAATACTAATCACTATCAATGGTTAAGAGCTCTATAATGCATTAATACTCTTTCATAATGGATAAGACACTCATTAATGAAGCAAAATGTTGTCTTTAATTTTTTT
>NW_018200086.1:0-489 GCF_001263595.1 Phalaenopsis equestris | reverse complement strand
AAAAAATGTTACATTCGGATGTCCGGATGTGAGGATAATGGCTCGGATTCATCGGTGGAGGGCGGAAATCGGACCTCCACCCTTCTCGCTGTATCACGGACGTTGTTCGTACATTCGGAGTCTGGATGTAATAATTTTTCGAACTTCTGAGGCTCATACGCTTCGTTTGTCATATCAATCTTAAAACAATTTGATCCAACATAGCCTTCTTCGCTCAATCAATAAGAAGATGTGCCAAGATTCTAAAGCTTAAATGCTATGCCTATTTGCCTAAAAAGGTTTCTAAATGTTTTTATTCAACTTGAGTGTTTAGGCTTGGGCCCTATGCTTGATTGTTTAAAAGTTGTAATTAGCTAGGGAAGCATAGAGGCTATGCTCAACTTCTTAGAAGAGGCTCGAGTTTTGTTAATTTTCTTATGTTTTTCGACCAATGATTTACTTTTGCTCAATCAAATTGATGTAATAAATATTTTGTAATTTTATCTCCCC
>NW_018200085.1:0-489 GCF_001263595.1 Phalaenopsis equestris | reverse complement strand
TTTTTTTTAATTTGTGAGGTTAATACCAATAAGATGCTATGATTTAATGACTGTAATCTTAATCTAATATTATATTGTTAAAGCCAACCAATGAAATAAAATTTGATTTTTTGAATATTTAAAATTTATCAAAGTAATTTTAAAAGTTTGTTCAATAATTTCACAATTATTAAATAGTTGAAATTCAAAACATTCGAAGTATATGGAAATATCTAAATTTATTATTAAAGTTTAGAAAATTAATATTCTGAAACTCAAAACTCAAATGATATGTCAAAGTTTAAATCAAAGGCCAAAATCCTAGGTTTCTTAATTAAGAAAATAATTAAGGGCACAAGAGATTAATTGGAGAAATTTTGAAAATTAATCAATCATAATCAAAATTTACTTGATCATACTTTTAAATCTAGTCCTCAGGCGTGGTTGCACAGGTGAGGGGTGTCGCAGCCCAAGCGGCTTAAGGCGTGGCTATGCCTATTTTACGCGTGG
>NW_018200084.1:0-489 GCF_001263595.1 Phalaenopsis equestris | reverse complement strand
TTTTTTTTTTGTAAAGGGTGTTATTTGAGATTGTTGCTCTCTATGTGTGATATTCGTCCTCATATGGACCGAACCCGGGTAAGAGAGGTCTTACGACTCATTTGTGCAGCTCCAGACCGCTCGAAGTGCTAAAGAAAGCGTGTTCTTGGGTGACCACTATATCAACAACCCATTTGTGAAGATTTTGAGTAAATCCATATTTAAGTAAAGTTTCTAAATCTTCCCTCAATTTGTTGGTCTGAATATGATATTTCAAAAGTTGCTAGCAAGAATGGAGTTCCTCTTGTTGTGGATCCTTTAACTGTGAAGGGAACTAGGTTTACTTTTGCTCAAGTAAATATTCAGGTAAATGTTGAATGCTTACTTTATGATACCATTACCTTATTTGTGAAGGGGTCAAGAAATTTATGCTTTTATTTTCTACGCCAGGAAGCCTACTACTTCTAAATTATCTTCCATATTTTCCTACAATCATATTAATTGTCTTAA
>NW_018200083.1:0-489 GCF_001263595.1 Phalaenopsis equestris | reverse complement strand
TCGACTACTTTACTTTTTTTGGTGCAGTGTATCTAGAGAAAACTGTCTTCCTCAGAGGTGGATAGTAAATGACACCATCATGGATTCCCACTTAAAATAGCTGTAAATCTCCGTTAATGCACTGCTCTTGACCACCTTCGTAGTTACACTAGTGCAGAGACGATGGAAACATCTGGTACTCGTGGATTCATGGTCGATCTAGTAGGGCATTAGATGATATCTCCGAATCAATTATGTAGATTTTGCAATTGTCCTTGCTAGATCACTGATCACCATAGGTAGTGTTATTGATATAATAGCTCTTGCCCCCCTGATTGAAGCTTCTTAGTATCATCTTGTCTGTTTAGTGGTCTCGAGCATCACTTTCCAAGTATGCTAAAGTTTGTAAGTTCATCACATTTATTGATGCTCCCTGATACACTAAAACTATATAACTTTTTAGACTCATATTTTGTACTTATTTTTTTTGATATTGCACTTTAATGGAAG
>NW_018200082.1:0-489 GCF_001263595.1 Phalaenopsis equestris | reverse complement strand
TTTTTTTTGACAGCCTTACGTTTATGTGTGGTTCAAGTTTTCTAGTTTTTGTTGGGTAGCAATGAGCGTTCAAACAACTTGGGATTTATGGCGTGTGAGCTTCGGAGTAATAATGCGTCTTAAAGAGGAAGGAAGCTTTCATTAGTGCTTTCCTGTCGTCTTCTGTTGGCTTGCTTGGAAAGTTTAAAAGTGATATGTGAATTATTTAAGTATATAAAAATAATATTATGATGTTAAATTACATGAAAATCATGGACTTTGAATAAAATCAAGTTTAGTTTTTTGTTTGTTTGTTTAGGGTATGTTAGGGGTGTGTTATTTACATACCTAAACTTAAGCTTTCTTTTTTCACATTTATATCACTCAAAATTTTCATTTCACATAAAAATATCACTATTTTAACTTTAAGAGTGCGAAATACGCTTTTCATGCATAAGTGGCATGTATGTAACAAATGAATTTTTGGTGTTAGATATGTAAATACATAAG
>NW_018200081.1:0-489 GCF_001263595.1 Phalaenopsis equestris | reverse complement strand
TTAATTTTAATTGTTTTCTTTAGTGACTCTTTCACTTTTTTTTTTGAATATTAAACTGCTCGTGATAGAAATAGAATAACAAAGAATTTATTTCCACTGTCCGATCCTCCAAAACGATGAGAAAAGAAATGAATGTCTAGGATAGCGAGAAAGAGGGATTCATACCTTTGATTTCGCCCCTGAAGCTCCCTATAGCAAGTTGCGGCCTCCCTATGGCTGCTCGACCCGCTCGCGCCCCTTGCACTGTATCAAGGATTGCGGATGCTTGTTGAGCCTCTACCGAGCCGCTGTCGAGAGGGAGAGGGAGAATCAGAAGAGAAAAGGGGACATGTGAAACTTTGGAGCCTTGGTGCCGCCTGACTCGCTTGCAGGATTGAGATTCTTTGTGGGATTTTGCGGGATGCTCCTGACAGCGACACCGAATAAGGAGAGGGTGAAGGAAGGAAATCAAGATAAGGGAAAGGAAATTTCGTGAGGAGAGGGGAAGGA
>NW_018200080.1:0-489 GCF_001263595.1 Phalaenopsis equestris | reverse complement strand
ATATCTAACACCTAAACTTCAATGTTTGCTTATATGCCGATTTACTTCGGCGTGAAAAATGTATGTATATTTCAATTTTTAAAATTTAAGATGGTGTTTTAGATGTGATAAGACGGATTTGGGTGATATAAATGTAAACAATCGAAGCTTTAAGGGTTAGGTATATAAATATGTAAGAATTGGGTGGTGGTATGTATGTAACTGCCCCATTCTTAAATTCATAAATTCACAAGATAATTTAGTAACTACCACTTACTCCTAAAATCTGATTCATTTGAAGGAGAGAGGGGGGCACATTCTTTCCAGTAGAATATGTTACAAGAAAGTACGCACATGTGAATTTGACAACTCAAAACCAACAACTAAATATTATTTATTAAATTATAAATTGTAAGATAGTGGGGCACGCAAATGCGTACTCAGGCGAAGTTGTTTGCACGCCCTAGAGCTCGTCTGCTCACCTCTCACTCAAACTCGCCCACCGGCATA
>NW_018200079.1:0-489 GCF_001263595.1 Phalaenopsis equestris | reverse complement strand
CTAGTCAACACAAGCAACCAAATCAATGCAGATGAATACCTCAACAAAACGCTGACCAAAAAGTCGATTCAGAGAAAAATAATTCTAAGCTGATGACATAGCGCAAAAGATGTCTGAACGGAGCGCAGATAGCGCCTAAAAAGGGAGTATCAAAAAAGATTCATGTAATCGTGTGTTTCGTTTTAAAAATTTTCTTGTCCTTATCGCAGTTGTCGTTACAACGAACAAGAAAATTGTAGAACTTAATATGTCCACCCTATAACAGTCAACACGAATCTCGAGATAATTTAACTGTCTAAATAAAAAGATAGACGACGAAAATGTGTCAAAAATCGGTTATATAAAAGACACCATAAAGACATATAACTCCTCTGTTAAAGTGGGGACTATAAAAATATATCATAAAGATTTGTAACTCTCCTATTCAAATGGGGCATTAATAAAGAGATAATAATAGCATATAACTCCTCCATTAAAGTAGGAACAAGT
>NW_018200078.1:0-489 GCF_001263595.1 Phalaenopsis equestris | reverse complement strand
AGACAGCGTCTTGAAAATGCCACCCGCACTTATAAGCTGTCACAAACGAGCCCTATGTTTTTTAAAGTATGGATGCTTTTAGTTATAAAAAGTGAGCATTTTTGTTTTTTCTTTGGGTTTTCTTACAATGTGTTATTAAATTCTGTCGTTTTAAAAGAAAATTTATGCATTTGAAATTTACATAAAAAAAAATTCTTATAAAATTCTATATCCAACATTATAAAGTATGTAATATTAAAATATTATGAAGTTTTAAATTAAATATAAAAATCAGATTTATGATGTGTTTCAGAAGAATTTATACAACTTAAATGTTAAAATTTTAATTATCCTAATTGTTTAATTAAACAAGTTATAATTTAACTTTTAGAATTAAAAAAAAGTTTATTTTTATAACTATTAATTCATTAACTAATAAAAAAATCATTGTATGATATGATTCATAAAAAAAATAGAAAGATGAGTCATACACTTATAATAAAAAAAAAA
>NW_018200077.1:0-489 GCF_001263595.1 Phalaenopsis equestris | reverse complement strand
AATTTAAAAGGAATATTGAAAATCCCCTTAAGTTTTATTTATTTAATTATTTTCATCATTAGACTTTCGTCTGCATTTTTTTATTTTTTTATTATTATTTAACCTCATAAGTTTTATTTTTCTTTATAAAATCTTACTAATATAAATGTTTTTTTAGAGGTAAAATATATAATGATGTTGGAAAATTTCTAATGCTTGGTTCAGATATAAATATTAATGATATAGTAATTGCTATTTAATTGTTAAGCTTATCCCTAAACCTAATCAATTACTACTAATAATAGTTTAAAGACTGCAATTTTACAACCTGACAGTTGGATTAGTTGCTAAGGCTGAGGATAATGAGACGAGTCAGCAACACAAAAGCCATCCAAGCGACGCTAATTGCTGCGATTGGGAACTTTGAGGGACCCAAATTTGCAATCTAAAATTAATGAATATAACAAGGTTAATTATTGAATCCAAATTTTTCTGAGGCATGCCCAAGAA
>NW_018200076.1:0-489 GCF_001263595.1 Phalaenopsis equestris | reverse complement strand
TTCATTTCCGACCCATTAAGCAGTCCATTAACATCACAAAATTTTTTGTATGCGATAATTCTTTCACAACTATTTAATGATTTGAGATTGGTGAGTTATTTTATGAAGGAATTGGACTCGCCATGATAAATAGTGATTTCATGCTATCTTCCGGCCCATAAAGCAGACTCCCTAAAGTTTTCTAATATTTAAGAATTTATTGAGTCTTTCCTAATTTTCTTTATTCTTAATTCTTGATGACAAACCCATCATTTTATTGAGCTGTGATATCTAATGATCCATCAATAAATTTTTTTCAAGCATGAATCTCGATACATTTTCAATAAAAAATTGTCTAAATTTAAATTTAATATTGTGAGAACCCCAATTTCAGCTCAATCCAACCGTCTCGACAAGACAAAGTCAATGATATTAAAATTACTTTACTTTGAGTCCAATCAAGCCCAAATTAAGCCTTTCAAGCTTAATTGAAGGCTTTGGATTGCAAAT
>NW_018200075.1:0-489 GCF_001263595.1 Phalaenopsis equestris | reverse complement strand
TTTTTTTTTTTTGTCTTAAAAGTTAGCAAATAGCATGTATATATATAATAGTCTGGCCTAGGTTTGATTCCAAAATGATTAGTTATGCTAAAATTTAACTCGTACTCTCTGTAATATCTAGGAACAAAACTATTAGCTAATCTCATCCAAGAATTCATGAAAATTAATGCCAAATTATTCACAATAAATATGATTTGCAAGTGTACATTGTATTTGTATTTATCAACTTCAAAATTAAATAGATTCAAATATTACCGTGATATTCACATTGAAAGAAAATTTTAACCAAAAAAAAGTTCTTTTTAATTTGAAAATAAAGTAATTAATTTATAAATATATTTTTAAAATAAGTTGCTTTACGTATGGAGGCTCCTAAATAATAAAATTTACGTATCACGGCTCCAAAATAGTATTGCGCACTCTGCTATGATGCCATCTCATCCTTCCCCTATCCTGCTCGAAACCCTTACCTAAAATCATCTTCTACAA
>NW_018200074.1:0-489 GCF_001263595.1 Phalaenopsis equestris | reverse complement strand
TAAAAAAAAATCACATTTTAAATTTTTATGTATATATTTCCATAAAATTCATATTGCATATAAATAAACATAAAAATCTAAAGTATTAAATATGTAACTATATAAACATGAAGCAATTACATTGTCAGCACTCTAATCATTCATCTCCTTCCTCTACAATTACCTCCCGAACACTTTCACTTCGTGACAGTGATAGAATACTTCACGCTTTCCGAATCCGCAAAGAAACTTCGCTTTCTTGCCCTCTGAATCTCTTACCAATTCTCAACCTGAGTCTGTGGTGATGTCGGAGAATCCCTTCGAAGCCATACGCAAGGCCTGCGACTCAATTGGCCACTGCTTCCAAACCCATCTCGCCAAAGTCGCTTCCGTCGCCGGTAGCTCTAAAGCTTCGATGTTTTCCTTCCTCACCGAATTAAAACCAGGAGCTGTCAATGACGCTGCTCTGCTTCCTTCTACGGTGGTCGCACAGCTCTCCCACCTCAATTT
>NW_018200073.1:0-489 GCF_001263595.1 Phalaenopsis equestris | reverse complement strand
CATATATTGTTAACTTGTCTCTTTTGTGTGATTGATCCACATGAGCACATTTTGGTCCTAAATTATAAAGAACAAAGAACGATAAAAACAAATCTAATAATGAATGAAAGTTAAAATTCAAAATTAAGGGAAAATAAAAGAAAATTGAATTTGATAGTCTTAATAACAATAATAAATGATAAATTGGTAAATGATTTTCCTCGAGTCTCCGCACTCTAGGTCTTTCTCATATCCAGCGTTCCCCATAATTTTCCATAACTCACATTTTGCAGAAATTTCGCGAGTCTTCACATCATATTCATAAAGTTTCATACTCTATAAAAGATTTCAAGAATTTTCCATATTTTCTACACTTCACAAAATCCCCCACGATCTCCGCAATTATCGCAGCCTGCGTTGCACTTAGGATCGTAGACCTCCGTTCTACTCCCTTGGGACCATAAGACTCCGTCCTACTCTCACCTTAGCACTAAGGATTGTAAACCTTTG
>NW_018200072.1:0-489 GCF_001263595.1 Phalaenopsis equestris | reverse complement strand
GAGCGAAAAGGGCCAAAATGTGAGGAATTGAACTAAGGCGCCGACAGCGCCATCGACCTTGGATTCCAAAATGTCAAGATGACACAATTTAGTGAAAATATTAAATCTGCTAAGCTTTTTGATCTTGGATTCTAGGGGGATTGCTTTAATTGGAAGAGAGGAAAATTTTGGATAGATTCCTTGCAATTAACCTATGGTTCCAGGAATTCCTGCATACCTTTGTACACTACTTATTCTTAGTTGCGTCTGACCACAGACCCTTGCTTGTTTCTATCACTGCCACCCCAGCCAAATGCTCTAACTCCTTTAGATTTCTAAACATATGGACTGAACATCCTCAATTTCTTAACCTGATTAAAGAGCATTGCAATACTTAGCATCAATCTAACCCCTTTATCAGATTATGGCAATTGCAGAAAAAGATGGCTTATACTCTCAAGCAATTGAATTGGAATTGTTTTGGAAATTTGTATGAAGAAGTGGAGAATG
>NW_018200071.1:0-489 GCF_001263595.1 Phalaenopsis equestris | reverse complement strand
CCAGACACTACACACCATGTGCCGCGTGCCACACCCTCCTACATCCTGGTCTTCTCAGCAGCTCAACTCCTCGTCTCTTCTCGTTTTCTCCCCTGGATCTATCCGTAAGTAGATGCCAAACGGGAAAAATCGACGGGATCAGGTACAAAGGCCTCTGAAATTCCCAAATTTTTTTTGGCCCGAGACCTAAGGTAACCCTCATGACCTCTTCTATGTCTCGCTTCCTCCCACTCAACAAATAACACATTAGATTTTAAAATTTTTGAGATATCTTGAGAACGTATTGGTGAAGATTTCCATTTGTATGATCTATTTCTCTAGCACTGTTAAAATTTACATTGTTATTTGTATTTCTTACTGTAATTACAGTTGTATAAACTTTTTGTTCTGCTCTATACAATATGAAATAAGAACTATAAATTCACTTATATGTAGCAAGGGCATCTCACCTTCTAATACTTGATTCCATAATGGACCAATTGTAACATA
>NW_018200070.1:0-489 GCF_001263595.1 Phalaenopsis equestris | reverse complement strand
TTAAACTATAATATTATTATGTGATGGGATCTTAAATATTTGAGTCCTATATAAATGAATTTGAAAATTTACGTGTGAGATATGTGTTTAAATAAGCATTGTGTGACATGTATGTAAATGCCCTCCTTATTTCCCCATTATTTTTTTAAGCTGTAAATTCAATATATATTGCAATACTCTTTTGCTCCACTGAGTGCTTTAAGTGCTCTGAACAGTTAACAGTGAAATCTCAATCAGAAAGCTTTCAGACTTCCTGTTCATGTCCTGCAAACAGTTTCAATATGTACGACGATCATGTGTCCTCACTGCCTTAATCACTGTCTCGTCTCCTCATTTGTCTTCACTTACCTCCACTCACGTTTCCATGAAGCAGATAAAAGAAACCTACGTGCAACTAAACTAATAAAAGTCCCTATAAGGATTTTAAATTGATATATTAATACTGGGCATTAAAAAGAAACGTTTTCTTTCTACTATCATGCTCCCTTA
>NW_018200069.1:0-489 GCF_001263595.1 Phalaenopsis equestris | reverse complement strand
AAAAAAAAACGAGCCAGGTAAATAGTATTGAAAAAGAGCCTATTTTGGGGAGAATATAAGCCGAAAGAACGGCAGGCAAGCATGATCTTCCTTCACGTTCTGCGTCGGATTTATTAAGTGAGCCTGAAAGACGATTTTGTCCATAGTAGAAAACTCGAGTCATTTTCTTCTCGGCTTTATCGGAGTAGAGCATTTATCATGTACTTCAGATTTAGTTGTGATGATTTATCAATTTGAAATTAAATTATATTTCAATTATTAATAAATGAACAATCTTTAAAACATTCCATTGAAGGAATATAAATGTTCTCATTACAAAAAAAATCTTTTTTTGAACCTTTTTATAAATGTCTTTTTTTTTCTTAACAATAAAATGGAAGTGAATATTAAGATTATTCCATCAAGTTAGCCTTCAAAATTCCTTTTTTAAGGGAAAATTTGTGAATTGATTTTAACTCAATGATGTCTTAATTGATAGAATCATTTGAA
>NW_018200068.1:0-489 GCF_001263595.1 Phalaenopsis equestris | reverse complement strand
GTGCTATTCTGGACTGCAGCAGCACTGGAGGAGGGTGGTGACAGCAAAGGGGAATGTGGTGGACTGCCGGATAGCGAAAGGATGGCTGTCCGTGATGGCAGCAGCAAGAAAAAGTGGGAAACTGCAGGAAAAACAGCAGTATGTGGTTGTTTGGACTGCTGCAGCAAGGAAGGTGTGGGCGGGAGAGATGTGGGGAGGATGCGAGAAGGGAATAGGGAAGATAATCACCACCTTGGAACGAGATTCAGCAAGTGCATCGCCTGAACTCTTGGATACAACCTTCGAAGGAAAAAAGTGACGTTGGCAGCTATCCCAATACAAAACACAAAAAAAAAACTAACCACAGAACATCAGAAACATAAATATTTAATAATAAGATAGCTAAGAGTGGCCCACGAGGATCGGTCGAGTTCACAACACAAAAAACCTTGACTGGTTCGATCTAGGTGAGCAGGCGGACACCCGCTTGGTCGCAGGAATCCTTGCGTC
>NW_018200067.1:0-489 GCF_001263595.1 Phalaenopsis equestris | reverse complement strand
TGGGGAACGGAGATTGACCATTGTCCATTGGCATCCTGCCCTACCGAACCTGGAATTGTTGTTAAGGGATGTCCTGTTTTCTAATTCTCATGATTCAACTACATGCATGCCTTTGAGATTATATTTACAAAGACTTTTGATGATAAGAGGAGAAGAATGGTATCCTTTCTTCGTCATGTGATAGGATTTTGGAGCTTGAAGCAATGTCTTCAAACTAAGTCAATGTACACAAATAACTCCTTATTTTACCCAACCACGTTAATTGGCTTGTGATTAAAGATATTACTATTTGAAAGAACTTCCGTTAGGGGTAAATGCGGTATACGAAAGGTGTGCTCTTGGAACTTAGAGAATATGTCTTTACCAAACATATATAAGCTTTGCTATGGCCAATATCTTTGGTGTTTGTTATTTAACGAACCTGGTGGTTCATTAGTATTTAAAGGCTAGCATAATGAAGATTCAATGGATGCGTTGAACGAGTGTTAA
>NW_018200066.1:0-489 GCF_001263595.1 Phalaenopsis equestris | reverse complement strand
CGAAGATCAACCTAAAACTTCATGAAGATCACGAAGGGGCTCAAAGGGTTCCCTAAAAAAGTTTGACTTCAGCAAACAATAAATGCAATTCAATACAATAGATAAAATACTTTATAAATTCAATTTATTTATGAAAAGAAACTTCCAAAATTTACATTAAAACCACTTTTAACTTTTAACAGAGCCACTAATCATACTTGTACTTTAGTAATCAATCCGTACACAGCATCATACTTGTACTTTAGTGATCAATCCGTACACAGCAAGTAAAATGATAAAATATTGAATTTTTTCAACAATTTCCTGAATAACTTCAATCAAAAACTTCATAAAAATAATTGATTATGTCATCTATTGCCCTAAAAAAATACTTCACTACAACAAAAAATCATTGAACATCTAGAAAGTAAAGTAAATCTTATATTACATAAAATCTTCCATATAACAAAAATACTGATTAATAAACTAACCTAACTTGGCTTAATTTCC
>NW_018200065.1:0-489 GCF_001263595.1 Phalaenopsis equestris | reverse complement strand
TGTTGGAGCCCTGTTAGTTCTGGTCATTGACAAGGTTAAGGAAATCACACTGTACTACTTGAGTCAGCATCTAATACCGATGGAAGTAAGGTATACTCCTATTGAAAAGCATTGTTTGGCTTTAATTTTTGTTGTCTAGAAGCTTAGATATTATGTGCTTTCTCATAAGGTCACCCTTGTTTCAAAAGCTAATCTGTTGCAATATTTGATGATCCGTCCTATATTTTGCGGACATTTAGCAAGGTGGTCGATGATTTTAATGCAATTATATATAACCTTCATGCCCTTTCACACTATTAAAGGACAGATTTTGGTAGAGTTTCTTGCAGCACGCCCACTGTCAGCTGGGTCCCCTCTCAATGACGACCTACCAGTTGAATAAATACCGTAAGTGGAACCATCACATACTAGACACTAGGAAATGTACTTTGATGGACTATGTCCTCTACAGAAGAACCTTTGATCAGATGTGGCTGAGATGTCTGAGCA
>NW_018200064.1:0-489 GCF_001263595.1 Phalaenopsis equestris | reverse complement strand
TAACCTTTATTCATGAAATAGACCTCTTATTTATAGAAATGGAGGGTTGTACAATTACATATTGCACCTCTAGTGTACGTAGGTACTTCCCGAGGGGGCCCACAGACATCCGATCGGAAGGGGTCGGACGGCCATTTGGTCAGGCGGCTGGTTGTTGAGAACTAGTGCCAACTGCTCGGAAACTAGACAGTCTGTTTCAACTATTTGGTCTTTCCACGGTGGAGAACGTTGGAATCGTCCCCATGAGCCTGGTCAAATAGATTCTTTAGGAGCTGATCTATTCTCACCCAACTGGGAATATTATCCTCCTGGTATGTGAGAGTCGGCCGTATATGCATGCCGTTCTGGATCGTCTTTGGAGATCCCCGCGATGCCGCATCACCTCTTCCGCCGACCGCATGATATCTTTGAAATTTGTGCTGACACATTTTTAATATACACTTATATAATTAAAATTTTATTTTAATTTAAATAAATAAACTTAATGGG
>NW_018200063.1:0-489 GCF_001263595.1 Phalaenopsis equestris | reverse complement strand
AAAATAATATAAATTATAGTTAAAAAGTCTGATTTAATTAAAATAATTGATGAATAAAAATTAATATAAAATTAATTTTTATTTCATATTATTCGCATTGATGAAATTGTTGTGAAATTTATAACTGATTAAACAAATAAAAAAATGAAGAAATAAATAAAAGATGTAAATACATCTTCTCATGCTTAAGTAGGGTGGTATGTATGTTGTTAGATATGTAAATACATAAGCATTGAATGGCACATAGATAAATCTTCAAAAAATTAGTTTATAATATATACTTCCTCACAACTCACATGAAAAAGCATTTGACCCTTTTCTTTTAGTCCCGCATTGGTAAATGCAAAAAACAACATTTGTATAAATGGAAAAACAAAATAGCTCGAAGTGAATGCTCTGAGCTATGTGTACATATAGCCATGCTGATTTTTATGAGTGGACTTCACAACTTTATTTAAAACAATTAGAATGATATCTTTAATTTCAAAC
>NW_018200062.1:0-489 GCF_001263595.1 Phalaenopsis equestris | reverse complement strand
TGTAATTAAATATTGTACTCCAGGGTTATATATATGCATGTTTATAACCCTAGGGTTTATTCTAAATTTTGTACTCTTTTTCGAAAATAAAAGAAAGCCGTCGGTTTGCTCTCGAAGACGTAGGCATCTTTGTCAAACCTCGCCAAATCTCTATGTGTTCTACTGGATTTGTGTCGATTCTGTTTTTTTTTCGGGCTAATTTCTCAATAGATTGTAATTAGAACACATATCAAATAATTCAACCTTGCTGACCTATACTCACCTCTATGTAGTGAAGATACCAATATGGTGTAGGTGGGAAAAAAGGAGAAGAAAAATAAAGGTTGACTTTCGTGCACACTTATTTATCGGATATCCACCTTAGATATTGAAAGACCAATATTTAAATGATCGGATGTGTCATTTGAATAATAATATACTATCTCAAAGATTAGAGATATTATTGAATAAATCTAATCAATTAGATGACAAAAATAAAACAAAAAAAAA
>NW_018200061.1:0-489 GCF_001263595.1 Phalaenopsis equestris | reverse complement strand
AAAATTCACGGTGGTAGAGTAATTGATTATCATCTTAGAATTACACGAGAATTCAACACACTCAGAAGAGAGATTACACGCAGTAGTATCACCAGAAGTTTTTACGTGGAAAACCAGTAAAGAGAAAAAACCACGAGGTATAACCCAGATGTAAAAATCTACCATTTGATGGTGATTACAAAGATCCCTTGTCCCACAGACGATAAATTATTATTAGGTTTGACGATTAATGATGGTTGATAGTGATTGATGGTGATCTACGTTGGCCAACGGTCGATGACGATCAGTGGTACTTGACAGTGACAATAGTGCTTGATAGCAGCCGGGGGTTTTTGACGGTAGTCGATGGTGGTCGACGGCGGCCGACGACAATCCGACAGTGACAGGGGTGGTGTTGGATTTTAGCTCATTCTCAAAACTTTAAGTTCTCTCTTAAGCCTCCAACCCTCTCTCTTGAGAGGGGTGGAGCTCTATTTATAGTGTTCTGGG
>NW_018200060.1:0-489 GCF_001263595.1 Phalaenopsis equestris | reverse complement strand
ACTATAGCAGCAATGAGAATCCCGCACCCACTTCTCTTGTTGAGATCGTATCGTGAAACTAGCAAAAGCTGCGGAACTGCGGAAGTGGGATTGCGAGGAACCTATGCAGGACAATTCCCTCGTCACTTAGTATAGAGGAGTTCAATTTTAATATGGTATAAGTGTCATGTAGTATTAAAAAAAAAGCTTATTTTTATAAGTATAAAAAATTCAAAGGTAATCACACTTTTAATATCGATGGATTCATCTCAATTTGAAAAGAAAAACATGTTCAGAAATATCTTATGATTTTCATATGCCTTTTTGTGGCTGTAAGATGCTCAGCCTCTTAAGGACATAGGAACGTGAAGAGCTCAATTTAGAGAGGATATATAGAGGAGATCCAAGCTTATTGCAACAATATTGAGTAAAGGATAAGAATTACTAAAATATTGCACCAATATAATGTTGTTGGCCCCACTCACTTAAATTCTTCCTAGAAATTTAAGT
>NW_018200059.1:0-489 GCF_001263595.1 Phalaenopsis equestris | reverse complement strand
AAAAAAAAGTTGAATCTATGATTCAGATACCTTTCAAGCACAAGTGAGCGTGCACACATACACATGTGACCGCCTCCAAGTAAATTTTAAAGAGGATACACCACTAAAAAAACAAAGTAATAATAAATCATGATCATTCAAATAGCTTTCTATCATTCCCGAGCAACAAGGGTAGGGCAAAGCCATGGTACTCAGATGATAACAACTATTAGATCACCCTACAAGATGTGGGGACCTACCATCAAATCCATAAAATTAAGCACCAATAAAGCAATTCAATTCAAATCACACCCAGCAGCAATCTTATAGTTATCCTAGAACCTGATTTTGATCTTCAGCGATAATTGATTTTGATCTTCAGCAAAACACCTCAAATTATATGGGTTTCACCCTTTACTCCATGACTTCGATCAAGCATGAATCTCCAAGATGAGATGCAATTATTTAACCCTCTTGTTGGAAGGAGAATGAAAAAATCTCCCATCGAGA
>NW_018200058.1:0-489 GCF_001263595.1 Phalaenopsis equestris | reverse complement strand
AAAAATGAATTGTTTGAGGGATTCAAAATCACTTAGAGATATATTTTGTATTTATTTAACTCTCAACCAACAATGGAAAATGTTAATACATTTGCATTTCAAATGGAATACATTGCATTTAAAGTACCTGCAAATAAAAACTCCCAAAGTCAAATATTGAGTAATTCATCATGTCTAACGTTTGAGCTATTTTGGTTGTTTTTTCGATATTTGTATGGTTTGTCTGTTCTTAAATCTTTATCATCACATTATCTAGGAATTAATTATAGTGTTTTTGTTGGTGTTCATTAGGATGCATAGTTGTGTTTTAGCATTTTGTATTATCTGTCTCACATCATAGTCATTTGTAAAAATTATTGGTTATTTTAACAAATTAAAGCCTGTTGTTGATTTGAAGAAGAGTTTTATGGAGATTAAGCCAGGTGATAAAATAATCATATATCCAGATCTTGAAACTACAAAATCTTTTCTCTTCGTTGCATCTACATC
>NW_018200057.1:0-489 GCF_001263595.1 Phalaenopsis equestris | reverse complement strand
TTGAGCACATTGTATTAGATTGTCCAAATACAATAATGCTATTTTTCACCGAGTAGGGGTCCATTGAAAAAATAGATAGTAACATGGGAGAGAATGAAGACATCAAAGAGGATTATTATCTTACAATCGACGAGGCACAAATGCTAGTGATTCAAGCCGAACCCATGAGAGAGACTCCAACAAATTTCAACTACGACTTCTATGACAAGCTAACGCTATATCCACCATCTACAATATTCATGATGGACTACCACCTCCGTAACAATCGATTACGACCTGCTACAACTATTGCTACTGAAATACTGTTGTACATCAACTTTATAATTTCATCTTCCCTAATTCAGAAGAATAGTAGGTCTATGCACTCATAATTATATGTGGATTACTTCAACTGAGTCAAACCTCATGATATTTTCCCTTTCCAAGGTTTTCCAAGTAAAAATTGTGATGTCTCCTCCCACTTTTTTTTTTTTTTTTTTTTTTTTTTTT
>NW_018200056.1:0-489 GCF_001263595.1 Phalaenopsis equestris | reverse complement strand
AGTAATCAACAGCAATTTAAGATAATTATGTAACCCTTAAATCATAGAATAATCCCCTATTTATAGAAAAATGGGTATAATATGTGAAGTTACATTTGTGTTCCTGCTTTAGTGGGAATTGTAAAGGGTATTATGCGTATTTTACATACGTGGAGGTCCAAATTCTGATTGCCCTAACGCTCGATGACCCTCGAACCCTAATAAGGAGCTCCTATCAATAGGGCAGAGCTAAGCTTTCATGCATAAGGAAAATCACTATAATCTGATAGATAACTACCCTTAGACGAAGACATCTTGAGGAATGGATGATATTGGTCTCACTAGTCCTTGATGATGTTCGGGGAGACTATTGGATGCCTCCGATAAAATTACAATACCTGAGGGATTAGGCTTCCTCTTGGGTTGGTTTCATTGTTGGGAATGGCTTGGAATTCCCTTGCATTTCATTTCCGGTTAAACTACTCAAGTTCGAGCCACTCAGTTGTCTTG
>NW_018200055.1:0-489 GCF_001263595.1 Phalaenopsis equestris | reverse complement strand
TAAATTATCTTACCATAAGAAGGGGGCAAATACACTCATGTGCCCAAAAGAGCCCCGCAATCTTGACTTCTGAACTACCGTGTCAAGCTGGTTTATTAAAAAACTCCATATTGTCGAAGCCCAATTATATGCACTAAACTCATTTACATCCTTAGAAAAAAGAAAGAAGATCTCCAAGACTTCAGGATGTTCTAAATATATTTTATTTTTTTCTGTGTTTTTAAAAGTCGAATATATCTTTTTATGCATAAATTTATAATACCAAAATGTCGTAAATATAAATTTTAAACCTTTGATGTTAGACATGTAAAATCATAGAAAATGTAGGGTACATATGTAAATTTACCTAAAATATTTGAACACACAACCAAAAGTAAGCAGCCTAAACTCATTAGAGCCGAATGTTACATGTTAGTTCTTATTCATTTTCCTCAATATTTTTTGTGACCTCAAAATATAAATTTAAACTAACAAGTATATATATATATA
>NW_018200054.1:0-489 GCF_001263595.1 Phalaenopsis equestris | reverse complement strand
TATATATATATATATATATGGAAGATTTACATACATACCGTACAATTTTTATGTATTTCCATGTCTTAAACATCTAAACTTTAATTTTTTATGTATATTTCATCTTACTTATGCATGAGGAGGTGTCACTTTTTAAAGTTAAAATATTAGTGTTTTTAATGTGATATAATACATTCATGTGGCTGTAAATGTAAAAAAAAAAAAGTTACAGGTGATGAATATGTAAATACGTAAGAATTGTATGGTATGTTTGTAAATGCGCATGGAATAAATTTAGGGTCAAAAGCCTTCTAAAGAAGTGATTGCATTAAGAATAGGTAATGTAGAATTAGTTAATATAGATTCTTCTTCCCTTTAATGATAACAAATTCTAAATTTTTGGATATATGTATAAACATAAAGGGGGGCATTTACATACACGCCACTCATTTCTTATATATTTATACGTGCAACACCTAAAACTTTCTTATTTACATACATAACACTGAA
>NW_018200053.1:0-489 GCF_001263595.1 Phalaenopsis equestris | reverse complement strand
TGCAGAGTCAAATTGAAGATCGTCTAAGCTTCAATTTCAACAAATTTATGGTTAAATTAGACAACAGAACAATACAAATCTAATGAAACCCAAAGCGATTCAAACTGAGTTCCAATAAGCCCAAATAAAGCACCTGAAGTGTAATTGGAAGTTCTTAGAGCACTGATGGGAATGTCTAACGATCTCTGAATCTGACATTCTTATAGTCCGGTTGAGAAGTTCTGCGAGAGAAATTCAATGAATTAAATTTGATTTAATTTTAAAGGCACTTAAATGTTAAAAGAATGGTTTATGATCGATGAAATTAAGATAGATCATAAGATGGAGTGATTTGAGGTTTTGGCCAAATTTATAAACTAGAAATATGCACTCAATGTTCACATGTGAGGGAGAGCACAAGCTAAGAATTAAGTCTTATACTCATGATGAGAGCTTGAAGCTAAAGACCACCAGCAATCATTATTGAGCATCACTAACTGTTGTTGTTGC
>NW_018200052.1:0-489 GCF_001263595.1 Phalaenopsis equestris | reverse complement strand
AGTTCAATTTGGTGGAATTTAGAGTTTTGGGCAAACTTGTGGGTATTGGTCCAAGTAGAATTTGAGTGAGCTTAGGGCTTGACCAAGGTCAATTGAGGGCACAATTTGATGTGGACGAGTGTTGTAAAGAGTTTAGGATTCAAAATTGGAGCAATTGGATAGGTTTAGGAGTTCAATTTGATGAAATTTTTGCTTAAGGTCAAATTTGGGATTTGAATTGGGCATAGGATTTAAGTTTGAAATGGAGTCCAATTGAAATTTTATTTGGTTTTAATCAATTTTAGGCATGATTAATTTGACTTTATAATTGAAATTGAGAAAAATTGAGATCAAACTGGTGAGCAATGAGGTGAATTGGGGTAATTTGACCTTTTAGGGAAATTTGGGGCTTTTGGTCAAAATTGGTCAAATAGGGCTCAATAGAGTTGTCCAAATTGTTTTTGGGGACATTTAGAATGATTTTGAAGGTTTTGGAACAATTTGGGTCAC
>NW_018200051.1:0-489 GCF_001263595.1 Phalaenopsis equestris | reverse complement strand
GGATTTTGGACTTGAAATTGGATAGGATTGGGCTTAGAGTTGGAATTTTTGTGGGATTGAAGAGAATTTGGGGATTTTGGAGAATTTGATGGCAATTTGGCAATTTTGGGTAATTGGGTTGGAGAATTGATGTGTCTTTGAATTTAGGGTTCATGGGGCAAGGTTAGGTTTGACCTGAGTAATTTTGGGGAATTTTTGATAGATTTTGGATTGTAATGGTGGTGAGGATGATTGAAGTGAGAACAAGGCCATCTTAGGGCTTAATGGTCCTACGGGGGCTCTCTTTGAGCTCCCTCATGTTGGTCTCAACCTCCCAAAAGCTGAAGGTCTAAAACCCCACATGTGAAATTCCAAAAAGGGGTAGGAAGTGGTTAGAGTTTCTATGGGGGTGGGTCTCATCACTAAAGTTCTAGGATATTTAATGGGAAAGTTCTAAGGCTAGATCCTAAATCCTAAAAGAGGGCTAGACCTCACAAAAAATGAGGTCAA
>NW_018200050.1:0-489 GCF_001263595.1 Phalaenopsis equestris | reverse complement strand
ATCATTTTCTTGGTGCTCGACTAACTCACAACTCTCCCCCTAATTTAAGAGATTTATCCTCATTTTATGGACACAACATCTGAAATTGTACCAGATGAGCTACAATGTATTGTTTTAGAAAAATTTTCTTTAAGAGATGGGCAACTTACTCTCCAACATAGCCACAAGGAAATTTTATCTTGAATGATGTAATCCTCCACCACCCCATTCTTAGGGTACAAGTTGGCCACTATTGAGCTTGATGATGGCCATCTAATCCTTATGAATGTATTGATCACCACATAATTATTATACACATTCAAAAGTACTTTGATATTCTCCTCTGTCAAAATCTTTCTACTTAACTTAATGGCCATGCTTGCACTTTATTCTTCACCCTCCTAGATTGGGGCTATTCACAACTTTGGCAAGCTCGTCAGACTCTTTATTAAGCAATTCCTCTCAAATTAAAGGATGACCTGTCGGCACTATTTTTGGTGTGGGGTTTGC
>NW_018200049.1:0-489 GCF_001263595.1 Phalaenopsis equestris | reverse complement strand
TAAATTTAAAACTAGCAAATGTTTTGTAAATATTATGGTGGCATTTTAGCCTAACACTTGTTTTATATATGTTTTGTGATTAGTGGGGCATGAAATGACAAATATAAAACTAACAAATGTTTTGTAGGTGCTAGCTATTGTGCTTATGCCTCATAAGCATAGTCTACCAAGATAGATGATTTGTTTTCTATCGATGTTAAGTCCACATAAGTGACTTTAACCTAATTATGTGTGTTGGTTTGCCTTTACTGGCTTCTATTTTGTAAAGTTCTATTTAGGCATTTATTTTAAATCTAATTCATATAAAATGATTAGGGCCTGTGGGAATAGGATAACAAATGACGAACTGCCTAGTGATTCCTTGTGATGCTTGGAGGACCTGAATCATGAAAGGCGAACTTGGAGGATGTAAAGAACCCACAAGCCAAGTCCTTATTTCAAGGATTCACCAAATTGTATAGGTATAAATCATTTTTTCTTTTTTTTTTT
>NW_018200048.1:0-489 GCF_001263595.1 Phalaenopsis equestris | reverse complement strand
TAGGGTCGTTTATTTAAACTACTGAGAATATGAGACTGGTCCGGACTTGTAATTTCAAAATTTAAAAATATTACTTTTTAAAATTTTATATAAATATATTAAATTAAACCGGGCATCGGGATACCCATTCTGGCGACCGACAACTTCTAATTTGGTGACCAACATGCTGCTTGATTGAACCGTGGAGTCGACAGAGTGAGGAGTCAAAGTCACAATGAAACAAAAAGAGGAAGAACCCACGGGCTGAATTTGGATGAAGGAGAAGGAAGCTAGCCTTTTCCGCAACGAAGAAGAAGAAGATGACAGTAGAGAAACTAGTGTTGGAGGGAGTCGAGCCAGTGCTGAAGATCGAAGCCAAGTACGAGGAAGACAAAAGGGTCGTGTGCATGAATTTAGGGCTAAAGAGATAAGTTTTAATAAAGCTAAGAGTTAATGGATTAATAGTATATATACATATATAAATATATATACATATTTTATATATATATA
>NW_018200047.1:0-489 GCF_001263595.1 Phalaenopsis equestris | reverse complement strand
ATTATTTGGGTTGCACATGTTTAAAAAAAGAATGTTTTGTATATCAATTTCACTTATTTCTTTAATTATCTAATAAATTATTATTAATAATTTAGATTATCAAAGTTTTTACTAGATTTGTAACACACAAAATTAAAACAATAATCTCAATTTGAATCATTTAAATTTGGTTAGTTTCAAAATAAAAATTTGAAATTTATTATAATTTCGCTTGAATTACACCTCATATTTGTAAATTCCTATTTTAGGGATGCATTGTTTTACTAATGTAAGGAAAAATTGATCGGCCTACAGAGGCCATACACCATTTTATTATGGCTTATGGCTTAAAAATTTTAAAAGATGCCTTGATCCCTATTTTGAGTAGACGGCCATTATTTCAGTCAACAACAAAATCTTTATCACACAAGAAAAAATCATATTTTGCAAATACTATGTTATAACTTATGTTATGATGATGAATTCAGTTGACTATTTCAGGGTTTTCAT
>NW_018200046.1:0-489 GCF_001263595.1 Phalaenopsis equestris | reverse complement strand
GGAAATCTCACCCTGGCTTCCAAGGCCTCTGTTTCTCTCAGAAAAAGCTCCAGAAAAGAACAATTGTGGTTTCCCAAAATAGAAGGATGGTAGGCAATGGAGTTATAGGGGTATCTGGCTCTCTCAATGAGACTGATCACGATGAAATCTTCTTGCTGTTCAAGAGAAGCTCTCAAAGAATCAATGGTTAAGCTGGCGAGGGTTGCACAGCACCAGACGGAAGAGATACCAAGGGAAAACAAAGAGTAAAGGAAGATCAGAAGAGGAGAAGAATGAGTCATGGAAGCCATGGGAGAAGGAGAGTAGGGGAGAAGAAGAGGCATGCAAAGGTACTTGTATTTAGTGCAAAGTTTCGCAGGCTTGAGACGGCAGTTTCATCCCTTTTTCTTAATTTTAAATGATATTTTAACATATGTAAATTTTAGCTTAGAGAAGAATTGGTCAAAAAAAAAAATTGTCAGAATTAATAGATTTATTTCAAAAAAAAAA
>NW_018200045.1:0-489 GCF_001263595.1 Phalaenopsis equestris | reverse complement strand
TCTCCCACGCAGAATGACATGGTTGTTTGTGAATTCAATATGTGTTTTACATTTATCATGCATGGTTGGGAGGGTAATGCACGCGATAGTAAAATTTTCAAAGCTGCACGATCAAGCCCCAATTACTTTTGTGATTCACTATAACATTCAAACTAATTATGCAATACATTTTAGGTAAATATTACTTTGTTGATGTTGGATATACATTGCAGCGAGGGTATTTGAAGCTCTATCCTGATATGAGATATCACATATCTGATTTTGAGCGAGCTAATAATATAACATGTGGTAGAAAGAGCTATTTAATAAAAAAACATTTGTCATCACGCGGTGTTATCGAGAGGACTTTTAGCATTTGAAAGAAGAAATAGGTTATACTCCACGTTATTTCATTTTACCTATTACCCAAACAGGTCCTAATTATAATTACCACGATGACTCTGCACAATTATATTAGACGATATCCTTCCCGCAACGACATTAACTTTC
>NW_018200044.1:0-489 GCF_001263595.1 Phalaenopsis equestris | reverse complement strand
AGTGAGAGTTAGGGTTAGTTTTTGGTTGTGTTGCTCTCAAATTTCTTGTGTGGAGTCTTTTTTTTCTTTTTTTTAGGGTTGTATCTGAGGAGATGGTAGTGCTAGGATTTTATCCTACTTCGACGTGGTGATATCCCGTTTTAGTGATAACCTAGGACAAGAGGATTGAGATACACGTTTCAGACATACAAAATATAAGACAGAGGGCATTTCAAGGTCTCACGGTCGACACCGTACCACCAGCTCCACCAATGAGCGAGAGGGCTTAGGCTAATCTCATAGAACAACAGACTAAATCGTTCGTGGGTTACTTTAAGAAGATTCAGTAGTACATGTGAGGCACAAAGTCCCAGAAGATCGGACTAAAGTGGATGTTTGCTCATAAGTTGGGGAAGACCCTCATATACCTCGAGAGAGTGTAGTCGCCATTGGAATCAAGGTACGGCTGATGACGAAATGAAAGCTTCAACCTATGAAGTTGAAGCTCCC
>NW_018200043.1:0-488 GCF_001263595.1 Phalaenopsis equestris | reverse complement strand
TTTTTTTGGCAAGCATAATGGTACCATAAATATTGTTATAATTCCATTGGCAGGTGCGAACCAATATTTTTTAAGAGCATTAAAGTTAAGAATTTCTATTATTATTTAACATTTATTTAGATTTAATCTCAAAATAGTTCCTCGACTATTCTTTTGTCTCCATCTAACCCGTGAGTATTACAGTTCTCCATTTTATTTTCTTGACTAAATGAAGCTGATCCAAAATTGTCCCTCTTGTAAAATTTTTTATTCCAATTTGATCTTATTTTAGTTCCCCATTTATATGAAAGCTATTCCAATGTAGTCAATGGGGGATATTTTGGATCTATTTTATATAATTGATGGACTAAATTAGAGAAATATGATACTCTGATACTAAATTGACCTCATTCGAATAGTTGGGATACTATTTTGGAGTTTAACCATATTTTCTATGTTTATTATCAATCTTTTATGATTTTTTTTGTTTTGCTTAATTTGAGAATTAA
>NW_018200042.1:0-488 GCF_001263595.1 Phalaenopsis equestris | reverse complement strand
ATCAATATTATTTTATATTTATACAACCGTCACAGAAGTAACGTAAAAAATTGTGTCAATTACGACATATCATTATCTATATCATTTTTCATATAAGTGCATGTGTAGTTTTGTGTTCCCCACCGATTCCATCAAGGGGTGACTTCATCATAGTCAAGCATACACATATAATCACTCTTTAGATTATATTATCCACAATTTCATGTCACTCAACATGTATTACTATAATTCATCAATTATTTTATAATGAGACTATTATGCATTCACATCGAAATGATCGATAAATTTAGTATTTGAAAAATCAATTGCATTAATCACACATCAATAACAATCCATACAACTGATTTAGAAGTGATACTAAAATAATATAGTAATTTAAGAGTGCTCACCTCAATAGCCTATTAATTTGCTATTTGATTTATCTCGATGTTGACTCTCAATTTGGAAGCCTAACATGGTATAAAATTTAATTAATTTATTATTTTAAT
>NW_018200041.1:0-488 GCF_001263595.1 Phalaenopsis equestris | reverse complement strand
TTCCCACTCTGATCGGCCTTATCAGATTCTTGTCCAATTCTGTTATTTCCTCCTGATGTACCCTTCCCGGCTGTAGAAGTTACAGGTGACTGCTTGGCTAACGATGGTGGTCTGAATACCGTCTGTTGCCCGCTTTGCTTTTGTTGCCTCTCTACTTTCAAGGTTAATATTTTCACATCTCCTAACATCCATTATGTTTGTAGCTGTATCACATTACTAATGGTGGGCTTTAAACCCTTGAGATATCTAACGATCGTGTGCTCTGCTGGCTCTGTCAGTTCGTACTTTAGCTGCAGGTGGTCAAACTGGGACGTGAACTCTTCAATTAATAGATTTTGTTGCTCCATGTTGTGGAGTTTTAGGAACATGTCCTGACGATACTGCTGTGGGAGGTATATTTTCTGCATTGCCTTTTCATCTTCTCTCACTTAGTTATCTTCTCACTTCTTCATCTCTTCTGCCTTTGTAGATTTTCCCACCATAAAGAG
>NW_018200040.1:0-488 GCF_001263595.1 Phalaenopsis equestris | reverse complement strand
TATATATAATATAATATTAGCATAATAACTCTCAATGAAGAATCTTATGGACAATAGGCTTGAAAGTTAATGGAATTAATATTTTGGAACATCATGTAAGTCTGATAATCAAAATATCCCAAATTTATTTCTTTTAGGGCTCTCAAATTAGTATGAAAAGAACTTATATTTTAGAAGCTTACACGTGTTTAGATAATTAAAATACTTATAAAATTTAATGCTCGAGTATATGCACTAAACAAGTAACACGACGATTAAGAAAGTATTAATCCTATGAGGAACAATCCTTATCCTTGTTATTTTAGCTACTTATCTAAAATATTCTTAAACTTTATCCAATCATTATGTTGAAAATATTGTAAGAGAATAAAGTAAATAAAGAACTAAAGATGAAAACCAAGCTTATTGTTTTTACTTAGAAATCTCCTTAAATGTTTTCATATCACTTTCCCATAATAAATGGCTTAACTTAATATTGCTAAAAAAAA
>NW_018200039.1:0-488 GCF_001263595.1 Phalaenopsis equestris | reverse complement strand
GCTAGCGTTGTTAATTACTTTACTGAGCTTTTTCATACTTCTACTAATGTTCTGCCCATGGATTCTACTCATTTTGTGGATGATTATGATTACATCAATGGTCTTCATTTAACTCACCCCCCTGATGGATGGGAAATTCTTGATTCTTTCAAGTCTATTTGTCCTAACAAAGTCTCGGGCCCTTACGGTTTCTCTTCTTCCTTCTACACTCACTCCTGGGATGTTATTAAGCAGGAGGTTGTCCTTTCCATACAAAGTTTCTTCCTTGGTGATAACCCTGGTAAATATTTCACTTCAGCTTTGATTTTCCTTATTCCTAAAAAAAAGATAGGATCTCCTGAACAACTTTCGTCCTCTTTCTCTCACTACTATTATTTCTAAAGTTATGAGTAAGATCATAGTCAATAGACTGCAGCCTCATCTCTCCCATATCATTGCTCCACAACAGTTTGCATTCATTAAGGGTAGGGATATTATAGATAATATCC
>NW_018200038.1:0-488 GCF_001263595.1 Phalaenopsis equestris | reverse complement strand
TTTTTAATGCATAACAGGTAACAATAGATCATAACAGGTAACAAGAAGTTATTGTTAATAAGGATATCCCAAACCGACCAATTGAACAGCCATCAATACAAAAATAGCGGATAATTCCCATTAAACAACCACATTAAAAAAACCACCCGCTGTTAATAAGGATAACCGAACCAACCAATTAAAAGTATACAACTGCAGGTTACAGAAATCAGAGATACTGGCATCCAATGCAGAAGACTGTTGCTGGTTATTTGGAATTGTTAAAACACGTGTTTAGATACTACAAAATTCTTCTATATTTAGATATCAAATACCCAAACCTTCATATTTGAATGCATAACAGTCTCACTGCCCGAAATCAACTTAAGCATAATTTTATGGGGCGGTTACTAACATACCACACAAATCTTCTGTATTTAGATATAAAACACCCTAAACCTTTACATTTGTATGCATAACCAGATCATGCAGAAACAAAAAAAAAAAAA
>NW_018200037.1:0-488 GCF_001263595.1 Phalaenopsis equestris | reverse complement strand
AAAAATCTACATTTTCTACCCTACCAACGATCTCTTAGCCTTCATGGAGAATTTCAGGGCTTGGAAGTGTCAAAACGTGTTTTTCCAAAAGTCTAGATCTGTCAAATAACTCTACAAGTCGTGTTGAAATCGTCTAGGACAGTTCTTGTGCCTAGGCGCCACCTTCTCGGGTAAGCTAGGAAACAACTGCACCTAAACATCAGTCTGTGGCACCATGGAGCCACCTTCTCTGTTTGTTGAACACCATCTGGCGCCAAGGCGCTGATCTGCGGTGCTATGGAGCAATGTCAAGGCGCCAGAAGCTAGCGCCAACCTGTTGTTCGCCCCATTGCTCCATTTGTCTCATTTTCGCTTTGTTTGCTGCTCTAATTTGTTTCAAATCTCCTACCTTTTATATTTGCAACAAAATTATGGAAATATCTTCTGTTAAAGTTCAATTTAATCAAAAATAAGTGTTAAATATAAAGAAAAATTAGCATGCTACAAGA
>NW_018200036.1:0-488 GCF_001263595.1 Phalaenopsis equestris | reverse complement strand
CTATAGGATTTATAGTTTATGATCAATAAATAATAGCTGCGATTTATTGAATTTTTTTATATGAAAATCTACCTGCTCAATTAAATTTTTAGCCCGTTCATTAGCTCGTTTAAATACACTTATTTGTCATAAACAAGTCAAGTGCAAATCAAATCCATGTATTGAAATATTTAAACGAGCCAAGCTTAAATAATATATGAAAGTTTGACACAAGCTCAAGCCGAGCATGAAAAACTTATAATAATACCAAGGCAAGTCCAAACCATGATATATTCAGCTGCTCGATCAAGACGTGTTTTCAAGAAGACAAATAAGGATTAAACACATAAATACCACATAATTCTTATAAATTTAACTATGAAATGCCTAATTTAATATTTTACCTATAAAACACTCAAATCTTTGATACATTAAATACAAGTTAATTATTATCATATAATTTGATCTGATTAAGAAATTAAAACACTATATAAGTAAATATCTAAGTT
>NW_018200035.1:0-488 GCF_001263595.1 Phalaenopsis equestris | reverse complement strand
TGAATGTGTTTGTGTTCGCTCAGTTTACATATTCTTGTTCATGTTTGTCTCGAACTTGACTGATTTAAACTAATTAGAAAAAAATGTGAAATGTTGTATTCAACCTGCACCATTCATATGTAATAAAAAGACACAAAACCGCTTGAACACATAAGATGTGGCGTTTTACATTTAGATATTAATATGTATAATATATTGTTATATAAATAATATATATATATAATTTTTCAAGCTGAAATGAGCCGAGTAAGATCAAATAAATGTTTGTTCGATCGTGTTCGACTCTTTCATAATTCAAGCTTAAAAAAAATTATTGGTGTTCGGCTCGCTTAACAAACGATTCGAACAAGAATTATTTAACAAGCCAGAGACGAGTTTTTCACAAACAACGAGCTATTTTGACAACCTACTGACGATGCGTTGTATTTAATTATTTTACTAGTGGTATTATAGTGCCATGTTTAAACGTATCGAAAGGTAGACTTGAA
>NW_018200034.1:0-488 GCF_001263595.1 Phalaenopsis equestris | reverse complement strand
ATTCTAAATATTATTGGAAATTTTTGAAATAGAGAAAATGTATTTAATCATCTCAATTCATTAAAGGCTAATGATTGGACAAGTAGCCATTAGAAATAGAGGTTTTATGAGAACCAATATTAAGAAAGTCAGTTTTAATCTTATTATCCGTAAATCTATAAGGATTCATAATATTATGCATTAAGGGTTTGGACATTGTCAATTTTGGAGAATTGAGTGGGGAGCAGTAGCAAGGCTATGAAGCATGTTGGGAAAATGAGAAATAGCTTCCAAGGAAATATCATCTTGAGAGATTATGTAAGAATTATTAGAGAGAAGTTCTCTAATAAATTTTCTACTACTTCAAATTTTAATCATTTGATAGGAAAATTTGAAGCCGTTTTTACTTTTAAAAAGCAAACCACAATTGGATCTTGGTTTAATCCATTTATACTCACAGAAATTAGCATCAATCAGTTCCTTTTGTTTGGAAAAAAGGCTTAGTAAGA
>NW_018200033.1:0-488 GCF_001263595.1 Phalaenopsis equestris | reverse complement strand
AAATTTGCTTAGTGGACCGCATAATTAAGCCCAAATTAGCATGGACTCCAAAAATTAAGAAGTCACAAAGAATTAAAAATATGTAAAGGTCCACGAATTATGAAATTACAAAATTTTATCACTTCATGCATATTAATAACCAAATCCAATCAAGGCCTCTTAATGTTAGTTTTGAAAACACAATCAAATCAAATCAGCCCACACTTTCTAATATTAGATACAAGAAAGTTTAAACATGTAAAAAATCATATATTAGGGAAGACAACAAATTATACTAATCATCAATATCAAATGTGTTTGAGGTGAGAATTCTAATTAATATCTTAGGGTAGACACAAAGCCTCAAGCCTCACAAATAGCGCTGTAAAAAAAGTTCGTTGTTTGTAAATAGCTCGTGTTAGATTTATTAAATAGCTTGTGTTTGAATCATCCGTTGAATAAACGAGTCGAACATAAATGAATTTTTTAAGCTTGAATTATATATATAT
>NW_018200032.1:0-488 GCF_001263595.1 Phalaenopsis equestris | reverse complement strand
TTTCTCTCTTCCGTTTCTTCTTGAAGGCTTTGTTATGGAGCCCTAATAAAGGCTAGTATATTGATGCAGATCAGATGGAGCACAGCCCCATTTGGTGAATATCCAGTTTCAGAAGAAGGTCAAGCTGCAAGTAAGGTTCTGCCTTAAGCTTCTTTTCTAGCTAGGTCTGCGATTTGTGATTTATATATGATTTTTTTTCCCAGTTATTGGTGCTCTATGTCGACTACAAGCTTGACGAGAGCTATACCCCAAGCAAAATCTCTATACGCGCGGGTGATGGCTTCCACAATATGAAAGTAAGGTTTTCCTTCTTCAAAATATATAATTTTAGATCTTTGTGTTTGAAAATGTCAAAATCCTGACATGTTTTTTTGTATCATTAGCGTAGGTTTTAATACAGCAAACACTCTAATAAAAGTCAACACATTTTCGAGATTTATTCCCATTTGACAAAATAAATATTAGAGGATTGCGATATATGAGAGGAT
>NW_018200031.1:0-488 GCF_001263595.1 Phalaenopsis equestris | reverse complement strand
CAATTTGATTCTCGCTTGTCCCCTTTCCTACTAGAACATACAAAAATAGTATAAAACCTTCCTCAAAGTATAATTTATTATATAAAACACAAAAATACAAATAACATCCATAGCCAAATTATCAACATATCATAAGCCCATTGAGGAAAAACTTAAAGATATTCCTCTATGGGTTTGATTGCCTAATTTACCTTTATGTTGTTGGTCTGTTAACGGAATCTCTAAGATTACTAGTAAATTAGGCATACCTCTTGTTGTTGATTCTTTAACAGCAAAATGTTCAAGATCGACCTATGCTCGCACTAATATACAAGTCAATGTTGATTTTATGTTTCCTGAATTTATTACTCTCAATCTAAATGGGCATGATATTCAACAACAAGTTGTTTATGAATGGAAATCTAATTTTGCAAATCATGCCCTTCATTTGGTCATGATGTTGAAAGTTGCCCTAAGAATGAACCTTTAAATCACGCTACATTTTTTTT
>NW_018200030.1:0-488 GCF_001263595.1 Phalaenopsis equestris | reverse complement strand
AAAATATGGCTAGTTAGGGTCCTGCCAATATGCATTCTTATTTGGATTTATGAATGAAAGAGTAGGATTGGATTGCCTTTTGTGTTTTCTTTCAGAGTTTTGTATGTTTCTGATTTGTTTTTCCTTCATTTTGTAGACTGGCCAGCTTTTGAAGGAGTCGGACAAAGAGACTGGCCATCAAAAAACTATTTCTTCACTAGTAAAGTCTGCTGATGGCTCTCATTTCCTCACAGGTTCCTTGGATAAATCAGCTAAGGTTTGTTTTAATAACTTTTTTTTAATGTTAATTGCATTTTTTTTCTGCTTTGTTTTTTTAGTGCCCCTAATGATTTTTGTTTGTTTTTTTTGTAAGCTTTGGGACTCAAGAACATTAACTCTTATCAAGACGTATGTGACAGAGCGTCCGGTAAATGCATGTGCTATATCTCCGCTTCTTGATCATGTAAGCAACCATTTTGGATTTTATGACATTTAAAAGCATTTTTTTT
>NW_018200029.1:0-488 GCF_001263595.1 Phalaenopsis equestris | reverse complement strand
CATAGCAATATATTTGATATTTGAGAAGTAAAAAAATTAAAATTCATTTCAGAACAATACAAAAAATAACTCATATATATCATTTAACAGTGTGTATCAAAATTGTTAAAAAAAGAAAAAAAAACTGTTAAAATTATAGTTAACAATATGATGATGTTATTTTTAAAATACAGATGGTGTATGTCACGAGCTCACCGTCCTCCAAGGATACAATCCATTCCTGAACACCGTTGGCAGTGGAATTTTCCAGACTATTTGCCCACTAGAAGAAGTCACAATTCTACGTGATTCCTGCGGGTACCTGTAAAACTGTCTCCCATAGCTATGTGTCTAATGTGACGTCAGCAGAGAATTTCGAAGACTTCAGTGATAGAGTTAACATTAGGAGGTCTTTGAAATCATGGAGTTCATCTTTCTTGAATGCTAAAAAATAAAATTCATTACTCATAACACAATCTGAAATTGTTAAAAGAAGTAATTAACTATAG
>NW_018200028.1:0-488 GCF_001263595.1 Phalaenopsis equestris | reverse complement strand
TTTCCAAGATTAATTATGTATATCCCTAAATTTTATGGTAAAAATAGATGTCAGAATAATAATGTCAGTATATAAAGTTAAACTCACAAATAATTTAACTATGCAGGTATGATAAAGATAATGACAGGTGAAAGCCACATACACCGATTCATAGATCGATAACCCAATACCATATAAGTTAAAAAGAGTATCTACAAAATTTATTCAGAATAAAAATGGCACCAAATGGCCAATAGGATCCAATATGACACCAAAACTACTGCCATACAATCAACAAGATGCTCTATAAACAAATCATCAAATTTGAGACAGAATAAATCGGCCCTGGGGTATCAAAAATTATGCACAAAGTAAGAAAAAAAATCAATTAAATGGAACCGAAACATAGATACAGGATCGTTCCAGAATTCAGAGTTCAACTTCTGAGAAATGGATACAACCGCAGAAAGAGCGGGGATTGCGAGCTTACCGTCACTCCTTCGCTTGTA
>NW_018200027.1:0-488 GCF_001263595.1 Phalaenopsis equestris | reverse complement strand
ACCAACACACCTATTGGGGGTTCGATCCCACACAATAGACAAAAGTCCTAATGAACTTCTAAACCTCTTCGTTCAAAGGTGATTGAATAGGCAATACTGAAGTTCGAAAGAGTTGACCGCACTTAACCAAGAAGGAAATGGGGGAAGCACACCAACGGGAAGAAAGGTAATCTGGTCTATAAGGGACATGGACACATTACAGATAAATCAAGACAATATTCACTAATTTAAATGGAGAGAGAAAAGTTGTCCCTAGTGGAGTCGTCAAAAATTGTCAGTAGCCAAATTAGAAGCTATCGGTCGCCGAGATGAATATCCCAAAGCCCGGTTTTAAAAGGCGTTTAAATTAATTTTTATATATATCATTTAGAAAAAGTAACATTTTAAATTTTAAAAATATAAAACCAAATCAATCACATATCTACACCAGTTTAAATGATCGAGCATAACGCTGCAAGCAATATATCTACCTTGAAGGATAGATACAC
>NW_018200026.1:0-488 GCF_001263595.1 Phalaenopsis equestris | reverse complement strand
CTCTCTCTTTCTATTTCACTTTTTCTATCCCTCACTCAATATTGTTTTCTCGGTCCAATGCTCTATTACTTATGCACGGTATACTTAAATTTAACAATTAAATAATGTAATATAACTTTAAAATTAAGTTTAAAAATAAACACATTTATATATTAAGTCACACGTTCATTTATATTCATAAATATGATTACATTGTTTTGTTGTTCAAAAAATAACTAGTAAAAATTTAATTACTTTTTTCATGATTCATGATTTATTTTATAATATTATTATCATTCTTCTATACTTTCAAATTTGTGCATAATAGTAAAGTTACAACACAATATAAATATAAAATTAATAATCAAACACATGCACCAAAATTTCCTCATAAATATTTAAATCATCCAATAATATAAATATTACTAGATGAATTATCTTTTCTAATTTAACTCATATTAAAGAAATAAGTACATAAACTTAAATTATTAACATTAATATATATATAT
>NW_018200025.1:0-488 GCF_001263595.1 Phalaenopsis equestris | reverse complement strand
ACATGGTTGCTAGAGGTGTCAATCTGGGTTAGTGGGTCAGGTTCGGTTCTGACCTAAAAATGATCCAACCCGAATAGAGTCCACCCGAACTCAATCGAATAATAAATTGGTCGAAAGCTAATACCTGACCCCAACTCAAGCTTGACCCGCTAACCCAAACCCAACACGAACATTCATGCTTATTCAGGACATCTTTGGTTTTCTGGTTCAACCTGAACCCCATCTGAATAATAAATGGGTCAAATTCTCTGACCCAAACCTGACTCAAAAAATATTCAGGTCAACCAAACTCGAATGTTTCGAGCTGAGTTTGTGTTGTGTTGGCATGCGAGTCAATTTTGTCACCCCTAGTTCTTACTCGCAGCTTCAAACTAATGTTTTGTATTGCAAAATTTTTTCCAAGGGGGACATAATGTAGTTGAATCCACATATAAATTGACGATAAAAGTTAGCCAATCCATGGAAACTATGGACTTCAAATAGCGAGG
>NW_018200024.1:0-488 GCF_001263595.1 Phalaenopsis equestris | reverse complement strand
GATGAGATGTTGAACTAAATCAATGCCTATTACACAACTTACCCAAAAGATTCTCCAAAAACAGCTAAGGAACTCCATATCACTATCAAAGTGATATTCCTATGCACGCCATGAAGACTAATTATCTCCTTAAATGAAAGATCGACAATACATGAAGAATATATTGTTGTAAAATATGTTATTTTGGAGAAACAATCTATTACCATCAGATTAGAGTCATTGCTTCATTATATCTAAGGCAAACTAACAATGAAGTCTATGCCCATATGGGTATAAAAGTCCATTTTTGTCTTTAAGTCTGAGCTAAATGACACACACTGCATTGTCTGGAATGGCTCTCCAACGTCATATATTAACCCAAACCAAAAGAAAAATCTCTTTGACTAAAGAAATGGCTTTATCTCAAACAAAAAATGTTTGAGATAACTCTTAGAAATGCACAACTTGTTCTGAAATAACAAATAATCATCGAATGGTTTCTCCTGATG
>NW_018200023.1:0-488 GCF_001263595.1 Phalaenopsis equestris | reverse complement strand
TCTAAAAATACTATATATTTTAGGTGTATCAGAAGGCAAGTTTGCAATAGAGAAAGTATATCATGGGGGCCTTTATCCATTAGTAGATTGTAAGGATGAATGTTGGACTCTTCCCATTAATGGACACTACATGAAAAATATTACTCATAGTGTTGTATAAGGATGTTCTAATTAATAAAATTTATTTTTGGCATCCCAAAAGGAATCAATTGATCAGTGAGTCTCTGAAGTATTAAATAATATTAAATTGTCAATAATTATGAATTTAATATCTAACTTGAACAAAATTTACTCAATTGAATCTCATTAAACTCACTCAAAAGTCAATTAAAGTTACTCAAATTTCATCAAGCTAAATTAAATTTCATTGAACTTACTCGAATACCAAATTCCAAAATTAAAAAATTCAACACAATTTTGTCTCAAATGAAAAACACTCAAAATTTGACTCAAATGACATTATTCCTAATTAGATTAAAATTTTGATT
>NW_018200022.1:0-488 GCF_001263595.1 Phalaenopsis equestris | reverse complement strand
GTTAACCAAGAAAGTAATCCTAAACTAATGGTAAAATTTTTGTTGTAGAACTAGATGAAGACCTAATTTGAGTCTTTGAGAGGAGAATTCATGTACAACTAGAAACAACTCTTGGGGTACCTTTTTTTATTTGATTGATAGATCATTCAGGAACCTCCAAACAAGTTCCTAAAATCTTTTTGAATCAGTTATATCTTTTTGTTATAGACTTACTTTGGAGCATCAAGAGGTTACTATTGAATCAAAGTACCTTAAAGAGTCACTAGTGAGGAGTGAGCGAAGTTTTGACTAATAATGCATGTTTCTTTGTGTATGGATTTCTATTCCTTAAACTTGTACGTATTCATATGAAAGCTGCCCTAATTCATTATCTATTTGATCTCTATTTCTTAAACCAAAATTAGTTTTGGGTATCTGTAATGTATCTGTGGCTATTTACTGTCTATGTTTCTCAGTTTTTCAACATGCCTGTATTATTCTTTTTTTTT
>NW_018200021.1:0-488 GCF_001263595.1 Phalaenopsis equestris | reverse complement strand
GGGTGGAGCGGAAAAGAAATAATCTATGAATTTCGCGCATGAATTAGTGCATAAAACTCCCCACGAAAGAATCAAATATTCTTCACTACGTGCCTATCTCTTTCCTCTCTTCCTCTTAATAGGGTATCGCGAGATGCAAAGCCGGACCAAAGGGGCTCCGTTCATCAAAGCTCAAAATAGGGTAGACTGAGACTATTCTCAAAGTAAGAAGAGGGGAACCCTACGTCCTTGCACCCGGGCTTATAGGTCCTATTCTGGTGAACCCGATGGCTCATATATACGTCGGATTAGTTCGTATATTAATATTAGCTCAGGCTCACGGCCACTTTCACTTTCATCTGTAAGGAAGACAAGACACTTTTCTTTGCTACGCACCTCGACGCGCCGCAGCCACTATTTTGACTCCTTTTATGCAATTAGGAACTCCACGGAACTTTCTCGATTCCAATGCAACTTATCCTTTTGGAGCTGACGTAACAAACTACGCG
>NW_018200020.1:0-488 GCF_001263595.1 Phalaenopsis equestris | reverse complement strand
CATTCGTTATTCCGCAAATTTTGAAGTTAGGATCTGTATGAAGTGTGATAACTTTTGTAATTTAAAGGGATCAGAGTTGGGAATTGCATGAGACGTGATAACATCTCCAAGCCGCAAAGGCCAAAGTTGGGAGTTGCCTGAGGTGTGGACTCTGTAGGTCGTAGTTGGTCATGTTGAGCGTAGTGGTGGGATGGATGGAGAGAGCTTCATGAGTTCAGAAGAAATCATCATATTTTGAGTACGACGGTTGTAAGCAATTATTGTGATGTGTGTTGTTACATCGTCTTTGGAAGGCATCGTTGCACCGTCTTCGAGAGGCATTGATGCATTGTATGTGGATTACACATTGCATCATTTTTAGGGTGCTATTACACATCATTTGTGGTGCATTTTACACCTTCTTCGGGGTGTGTTGCTCTGTAGAATATTTTATTACTTTTGTAAGACTGGTTGTTACTCTACATGGTGTATCATTAATCGATAATGCA
>NW_018200019.1:0-488 GCF_001263595.1 Phalaenopsis equestris | reverse complement strand
AATCATCCTATGGGTCGTTAGATTTGACTCACAACCCAATCTAGTCAGCCATACTCATTTATTCCAGCACCAAAAGTTAGTTTTTAATCCTAGCAAAGTGCTCAACAAACAAAGTGAGCATATTAAACAATCAAAAATTTATAATGGAGTGTCCGCAAATGGTTTCATGCAGAGAATTATGTTATCCAATGTAAAATTTGAGGTGAAGAAAATAAATGAAGCTAATAGATTTAGCATGTGGCAATATAAAGTCATAAATCTTTTATTTTGAAGAGGAACTCATAATTCCCTAAGAGTCTAAGCCTACGTGGCTGTCGAATGAAGATTGGAACCTCCTGAACCGTCAAGCTTGTAGAATAATTTGGCTGCTCTTAGAAGAAAACTGAAAGTATTTTATTATGAAGGAGACTTTGACAACATCTCGAAAAGAAATTAGAGAAATACATGACAAAAAGTATAGATAATCAACTCTGCTTATTTCCAGTACA
>NW_018200018.1:0-488 GCF_001263595.1 Phalaenopsis equestris | reverse complement strand
TTAGAATTAAATGAAAATATGACACTTAATAGGAGCAATGGAGAAAAAAGGTTTCATGTAGCTGACCCACTTAGTGGGATGAAGGTTTACTGTTGTTCTATTATGTCATATTATGTCATGTTTTGCATGAATTATTAATTTTTCAGATCTAGAATGTTACTTATAAGTGTGGGTTAGATGTTTGGCTTTTCAATGCTAACATAATTTGTAACTTTTTGATATAACATTAACTCAATGCTCTCTTGTGTCTAAGATACATGAATATGATCGAAAATAGATGTGATTAGTTCAGACTTGTGCAATAAGAAATAAATACATATTTTAAGTAAGTTGAAAAAAATTAATGTCAAAAACTTAAGAAAGAAATATAATGGCTGAAGATTACACAAAAATTGAACTAGTAATATTCTAAATTATCTATTTCACCCAAACTTAAACTTCACTTTTCATGGAACTTGTCATCGATATACAAAAACTAATTCACAGAA
>NW_018200017.1:0-488 GCF_001263595.1 Phalaenopsis equestris | reverse complement strand
TACCATCTTATTTATACACTAAAATGTGTATTTCAATATTTAGAGATTAAAGTAGTGATATATATTTTTTTCTATAAGAAATATTTGGGTGTATGTAAATACAGAGGAATTGGGGGGTGGTATGTACTTAATGCTTTAACATTGCATCAAAATTTTATAAAATTTATCTTCTTAAAAAGAAATTTACACTTTCATCCATAGATTTATAACATTAGGTATTATAAATGTAAATACCTAACCTTGTGTTTGGAATTACGTAAGAATCGTGAGGCATATATGTAAATTTTTTTAACAATGACAGAAACACATCTTAAGGCAAATCGCATGGTTGGAAACAGTTCCTTCGATTCTCTGCCGACCATTTTTTCATATGATTATTCTATTTGCCACTCTCTTATTTGTTCCTTCCGTGCAAGGGGTGTCTTGTGGGCCCAACTTGACTGTAATTTACGAAATTACCCCTGCACGCAAACTGTCAGTTTCTTCCC
>NW_018200016.1:0-488 GCF_001263595.1 Phalaenopsis equestris | reverse complement strand
TCATTAATCGAGTCCAAACGACATGCTAACTTAATGCATGTGCCCAACCAATCGGTAAATCCATTGAATATAGACGTTCGATAGAATCAGTCAGCCTACATAATCAACCAAGGCGTAGATTACCATCAATCAGAGTTAATATCTTGCAATAGTTTGACTCCATAGTCATGGCTATTCATGATAGTTGTGCCCATTCAGTTATTTATATTAGAAGGGTGGTTACATTAACTGCCCGGGATTAGTAAGATGACCGTTCATACCCTTTAATTGACAAGAGAGTAAGGGTAACAATATAATTGTAAATTGAAGTCATCTATGATTATAAATAGGGGGTGGTTCTATGAATAAAAGGTTACACACTTAATTTCTGGAATTGACGCTGCCTTTCTGTCTCTCCCTTTTCTCTTTTTTTGTTCACACTCTAACTCTCGAAGTGTGTCTACTCTAAGATAATTTATAATCAAACATCCTAAAAGGTGGTTCAGCGA
>NW_018200015.1:0-488 GCF_001263595.1 Phalaenopsis equestris | reverse complement strand
CTCAAGTTATGAAACTGGGCGGAGAGCGACAGCACGGCATTGAGTTCTAAACCAACTAGCTCTCACAATAAGAACACCAACAATATAAAAGGTCAAACTTGGTCTTGCAGGAACAAAGGCCACTTGGACACGAAATAAATATTAAGCATTACACTTGTGAAAAGTATGGGATAAATTCTTTTTTTTAATACAATGAACAATATTAATTATAACGGCATAATTAGAGGTCATAATTTTAATATATATATATATATATATATTCTTAATTAATGGCGCTTGGGCTCTTCCCGGCATTGAATCCCATAGCCGTCTAAACCGAACCATATGACAACAACAAACCGGGCCGATACCAGCCTCCATTGATTTACGGTAAAACTCCATCGCGGCTCAGTGTAACGGCGGGGTCGCCCGTAGGGAGTCTTGAAAGTCAAAACTGGCCGAATTGACAGTCGATACCGGTTCACGGGCGGCTGGCGCAGCCTCCGGGA
>NW_018200014.1:0-488 GCF_001263595.1 Phalaenopsis equestris | reverse complement strand
TATATATATATATATATATATATATAATTTTTATTTTATTATTATTTGTGTAATAATGTGGCTTCAATTTTCACTTCAAATTAAGGGTAAAATTAAAGGGCTTATAAAGGCATGTACCCCACAATAGATTATTAAGATACTTGGACATAATTCTGTATATTGATATACATCAGCTATTGTATAATTTTATTTCAATTCATCCCCAAACCCATTATAAACATTATGCAAAAATTTAAAGTACAATTTTAATTTTAAAGCCATTTCATTTGTTCGAGCATTCAACTCAATACTCAATCATTCGAGTTTAATAAAAATTTATTTAAACACCTGATCCCACTAAAGCTGTTTAGAAAGCCTTTATATCAAATTATATGCATATCACTTCCAAGTCCTTAGATAGGCATTAATTTAAAAAAAAAAAACATATTATTCATACAAGTAATTAGGACTATAAAAAAAACTCATTCGCGAACAGCTCATGTTAGGCT
>NW_018200013.1:0-488 GCF_001263595.1 Phalaenopsis equestris | reverse complement strand
TTAGTGGATATCTTTTGCCCATCTTGAGAGAGAGTATTAAGAATTGTATATAGTTTAGGATTCTATTGAGTAATAGGGAATATAGAGAAGTTTAAAGACTTATGTGCAAGAATGTATAAAAGCTCAAGATATTAATTAATAAAACAAACTTTTTTTTCCAAATTTTTAATTTGGATTTTTTTGTTGTTTTCAAAAATCAAATTCTTCGGAGATGTCTCATTTTCAAAATTCAAATTCTTTGATTTCGATTGGGGATTTTTGATTCCTGAGTTCTTTGTATCAGACGATGAAGAAGTTTTTATTTGTTTATTTATCCTCTTTTGTCTGCTTAGGGTTTTAGTTATGATTCTGTATTTCCAGAAAAAAAACGGAAAGGAAGCATTGGTGTTTTGGATGATTTTATTTTATATGGGCACGATGTTTCTGAATGTTTTGAAAAAGTCTTCAGAGTGTGAGGATAATGTATTTGCAATTCAATGGTGTGGAAA
>NW_018200012.1:0-488 GCF_001263595.1 Phalaenopsis equestris | reverse complement strand
GGAGAGCACTGCTCTCGCAACATGAGTGCACTCACATTAACCGGTTGGCTTTAACAAAGTAGTTTAGGCAGCAATGCAACTTTTAAAGAACTATAATTTAATGATCTATTTCTATTAGGAGATTTGAAATGACATATAGTTGGATGAAAGTAATATAATGCTAGTTTTATCTATACACTCAAAAGAGGGAAGGAAGACAAATGTTCCTTGTTTCCGCATAATTAATTCATAATTCTATCAATTCTTTTATTGCTTATGCAATTATGTTTATTTTAATTTTATTTTGCAATAAAATGAAAAAAATGTTTAGGAATTTAGATTTGCAAAATTGGCTCTTAATTTAATTTACTAACTGATCACTTGTAATATTAAAATCCATTGCAAAATATAATGACCTAGAAGGGCTATGATTTCTCCCAACTAGAGAGTACTACACTTCACTTTGGAGGAAGGGGATGACATGCAAAAGGAGGAGTGCAAATAGATAG
>NW_018200011.1:0-488 GCF_001263595.1 Phalaenopsis equestris | reverse complement strand
GGCCACCTTAGCGCTTGTGTGGAAAGCGTGGTGAATCTAGAAGAGACTTATGGGGCTTCAGAGTAGATGAGGTTGACGTGACCACCGTGTGGTTTAGAAATTCATGTTTTCTGAATTAATTAAATCCATAAAATTAAATAAAATTTTAAAAATTCATAACTCCTTAAATAAATATCACAAAAATAAAATGAAAATACCTCTGAACTTAGGAAATGGAGAGAAAAATAATAAAAATAAAAATAAAAATAAAAATAATTAACTTATAATTGATTTTTAATTAATTAAATATTATGGATAGTGTTTTAATTACTAAAAATTAAGTATAGGATAGAAAAATATGTAATTTTCAGGGATTCTTCTCTCCACTCTTGGGGACATTTCCTGATTTTTCTAAGGTTAGAGGACCTTTCTAGCATTAAAATGACTAATTTTCTAGTTAACTTATAATTATTTTCAAGGAAAATTATAAAAAATGAAATAAAAAAAAA
>NW_018200010.1:0-488 GCF_001263595.1 Phalaenopsis equestris | reverse complement strand
TTCAATAAGCTACAACTGCCACCAACAGACCCATAATCTGGTTAGATCAAGACGGATTATCGTAAGCTTTTGAAATAATATCTAGTGAACGATAATTATATTTCTTAATAATTGCTTTATATTTATAAGGAATCTCATTTAAACGTAGTTCACATGAACCAAAAATTTTCATTAACTATCTCATTTAATTGGTCAAAAAGTTTATATATAATGTTATAAAGTTTTAGTATAATTAAATTAAATGGGCATTTACGTATATACCACAAAACTTTTATATATTTAGAAATCTAACACCAGAACTTTTTTTTTTACATTTATTCTACCGAATCTTTCATTTCACATACAAAAATTGACCATAGAATACACCTTTCCAAGTATAAATAAGGTGATATTGATGTAAGAACTTGATGTTTACGTGTCTGATATGTAAATCGGTGCAAACTGTCTCCCTAGACCTAGGGCTGTAAACAAGCCGAGCTTGAGCGAGC
>NW_018200009.1:0-488 GCF_001263595.1 Phalaenopsis equestris | reverse complement strand
TGTAATGTGTGTAGGTAGACAGAAGGCTCCTACAGGTAATGTTGCATGAGAGTTTGCGGGGAAGTATACAATTGTGGTTGCTTTTGACGGTAGTACTTGCAGTATTTATAGGTAGGCAGAAGGCTCCTATAGAAAGTGTGGCAGGGGAGTTTGCGGGAAAATAGACAAACAACAAGAAAAGTTTTCGGGTATGGCCTGTAGAAAAAACTCAGGACGTAGGCCTCATTGCAGGAAAAGGCTCCAGAGGAGGGTGTGCTGCAGAAAGAATTCAAGTGGAAGGTCTGTCACTGTGAAAGCTTCAGAGGATGGTCTGATACAGGAAAAAATTCTGAAGAAGGATCTACTGCAGGAAAAGCTCCGGAGGAGGGTCCGCGGTAGAAAAGTTGCAGAGAAGGGTAGGCAAAAGCTTCGGAGAAGCGTCTGATGCAGGAAAAAGGCTCATTTTTTGTGGTAGTGATTGCTCCACAAGCATTTGCAAATCTCAGCAC
>NW_018200008.1:0-488 GCF_001263595.1 Phalaenopsis equestris | reverse complement strand
TTTTTTTTTTTTGCTTCAGCATGTGTTGTTGAATTGACATGTTTGTGCGATTCATAAAAAACCGCATAACCATACTTTAGTCCCAAATTATAGCGAACAAAGAACGATACAAATAAAATTTTAAAAACAAATGAAATTAAAATTCAAAGTTAATAAAAAAGAGTGAAAGAAAATCAAATTTTGAAAATATCTTAATAATAAGTGAAAATGATGAAGATGATAAGCAAATTCTTCCACAATCTAGAGTTCTTCACTTACTCGTTTTTGTGGCTTTTGTTCATTTCATATATTCTGCACTTTTCACTTACCACTACAACACTTCTCACAAATCCCAACTCTCACAACATTCTATGAATCTGCACAAATTTCCACAAACTTCATTCCCAATTTTTTTTCATTCACCAAACTCTGAGGGTCGGAAGATTAAATTCGATTAACTCGGAGTTAACTTTAAGAATTAGTACCTAAATTTTGATTCCCTTCTGTCA
>NW_018200007.1:0-488 GCF_001263595.1 Phalaenopsis equestris | reverse complement strand
CGAGACGCTGGTGTAGGGCGAAACCAAGAGATGGAGATAGGCTTATCGCTTTAATTTATTTTTTAATTAATTTTAATTAATTTAATTGATTAACAAATAATAATAATTAATTAACATTAAATTAAGAACCCAGCAGAACAATCCCAATAAATGCCCAAATAACCCTTCAATAATATTTTGATAACCCCTATAACAATTTCAATGATCACTTAAATAACTAAATAACGTCACAATAACCCCTAACAACACAACCCGGTGAATCGCTTTCATAGCTTTCATGGTTTCACTTCGAAAAGGTCCGGACAATGTAAAATGTAAAAAATTTATTTTTTAAATATTTTATAAAGTGCGCCTGGTGTAGCACTCATTGCGATACATTATTAGAGTCCGCAGACAGAGTTTAGGTGACAAAAGCCCAAAGCTTTGTTCCCTGCTGATCCTAGTAATTGTTCCAAGAAGTACAGTATAAATCATCCTACCTTCTCAAA
>NW_018200006.1:0-488 GCF_001263595.1 Phalaenopsis equestris | reverse complement strand
TTTTTCTTTTTATTGAAGATTTACATGACTATCGCTCAGTTCCTATGTATTTACATATCTACCCTACTTGTGCATAAAAAGATGTATTTCATATATGTTTTTTTAAAGTTAAAATGGTGGTATTTGTGATTAGGGCGGTGAATTTAGCTCGAAGATAATTAATCGGTTGAAAATTGATTCAAGTTTTGCCTTAGAAAGAAATAAATGAGCCGACTTGAAAATTTGGATCGAATTTTTTTGAGCTGATTTCAAGTTATATAATGAGCGGCTCAAACTTACTCGAGATCGGCTTGTAAATTTTTTATTTATAAAAATAATATATATATAATGGTAAGTAAAAATTGAATAGAACAAGTCACGAGTTGATTATAAACTGGAACGGATCCAAATAACTTAGTTTGAGCCTGTTAGTTTCAAATTTGAACTGGATTGAGCCAATTCCGAGCTGAAATGAATCCAAATAACTCAATTTGAGCCAGCTCATTTCG
>NW_018200005.1:0-488 GCF_001263595.1 Phalaenopsis equestris | reverse complement strand
AAAATTTTACGAAAAAGCAACAAAATTGAAATCTGAAGTAGGTTAACAGTGGCCTACTTAGTGCAGGACGATGAACGAAATTGAGTCTAAGGCCCCTGAATTTCCCTTTGCCTCTCCATAATCTCTCCCTTTCTCTCTCTAATCCTTACGAGTTGGATGAAAAAATGAAAAAAAATGTATGTGGTAGATTCCTTATGTAAGTAGTTTGAGATGTTTAAGCTTAAAATGTTTTTTTTTTATTTATAAAAGATATAAATGGAAGAAATTGAATTGTTTATTTCTTTATTTATAAACTTTATATGAATTTATTTACATATTAAATTACAGGACTCCAAAAATTTTAGAAAAATTGTGAATAAATTGAAAAACATGTCTGTAACACATCGATTATAACAATTGACAAAACGGGCAACCGATGACTCCAAAAAATCCACTTGTATTAGGATGTATCAAATCCTCGAAGACAAATTTAACAAAAAAAAAAAAAA
>NW_018200004.1:0-488 GCF_001263595.1 Phalaenopsis equestris | reverse complement strand
TGTGTGGTATGCACGTAAGATTTCCTTCCCCACATTTATATTAATCTATTTAAATGAACAAAAAAATTGAACATAATTTATAAAGTTTAATGTTATAGAATGAACCATATCGAAGTATTCTATATTTGTTTTTATTTAATGTTTTTGCTCACCTGATCATGACCGTTGTTGTGGAAATCGAACGGCTGAAATCATCTAGATCGAGAGAATATTTAGGATTTTAATAATAGTAAGTGCAAGATTCAGAAATCAAGGTTGGATATATGAAGACTTTTATTTAGGGTTTATTTACATAAATACCGCACGATTCTTGTGTTTTGATATGCCAACCACATAAACTTCAATTTTTACATACAAACCCCCGATTCCGATATTTCCAGCAGAACATTGGGGGTATAGAGGTAAAAATTAAAGTTTTAAGGGTTTGACATGTTAATACGTAGGAATTCGGTGGCAGTTATGCAAACATCCCTTTTATCTTAAGTTGG
>NW_018200003.1:0-488 GCF_001263595.1 Phalaenopsis equestris | reverse complement strand
CGGGTGACTGATCGAGGAAAAGTGAAAGGTCAACCGGATCGGGGTGGCTGAACGAGGTAAAGTGAAATGTCAACCTATCCGGGGTGGTTGGTCGAGGTAGAGTAAGATGTCAACCAGACTGGGGCGGCCGGTCGACGAAATGTGCTAATGCAAACATGCTCCATGCTATATATAGTGAAATCCAAGACAAACAAATAAACTTGATAGTGAACCATACTCATGCTAACACCCTTACATAGGAATCTAAAGGTTGGGCACTTGGATGTGCCGCATAGTCGTCTCCTGCTTTGGTAAGGCATGTGGGGAAGTTTCTCTCCAGGGATTTTGGGGGGGAAGCTCTCCACATCATCATGAAATGAGCTAGCTAAAAAAATTATCCCAATTTTATGACACCTTGAGGAATTGTGAAGTGAGCTAGCTACAAAGCTTTTTTCATGTTACAAAACCACACATTCCAACTTCTCCAAGGAAAGCTAGAGAAACCAAAC
>NW_018200002.1:0-487 GCF_001263595.1 Phalaenopsis equestris | reverse complement strand
TATTATTATTATTATTATTATTATTATTTTGTTGAGAGCGCTTTGGAGGGTAGAATTTTCAGAAGACATATTAGATTGTAAATAAGGCACTACCCAGAAATTTCCCTCATTTTGAGAAAACTTTTGATATGGGGTTTAAACATGAGAGCACTTTCGATTAAGGATAGTCAATAAGATTGAATATTCAACATATAATAGCAACACATACAAGATTTAAGTTGTATAGCTTATCACTTGAAGCTTAAAGCGGATGCGAGGGAATGAAGATAATACCCGATTAAGATCTCATGGTTTTATCATCCCGGATTGTCGCGGTCTCTGATCTACTTAGTCAGAGAAGACAGTCGACACAACCTGACAGAAGAGTTCTTTTTAGCAACCATGAGTTGGATCGTCCATGAAATCCTTGTAGTTACAAGATGGATGTTTGTCTAAGGAGATAAATTTAAGTCAACATTAGCTAACATAATACTTTATGCTAATTAAT
>NW_018200001.1:0-487 GCF_001263595.1 Phalaenopsis equestris | reverse complement strand
TTTGAATTTAATAACACTCTCTTCATTGAAACAAGGCTTAATTTAAGGAGGGGTTATATTAATTATTGAAGGCAATTTTTAATTTTAAATTTGAGTAGGATTTAGACGATCCCATGAATGAATTTAATGATTTTTTTTATTCTTTTATTTTGCATATAATGGGTATATATATAAATATATTTATATATATGGAACAAGATTTTCAATTTTTTCTTACCTCTGAATGGTTATATCTCTTTGGAGCAATATTTGGAAAACTGGAAAAGGAGCAATTCTTACACTCATCTTCAGAATTTCATCCCATATATCTACAGTTTGTTTATTTGGATGGGAGAGAGAGAAATCATAGAAAGCATCAAGATGGTAACCACCCAGCTAAGAGGATACTAACAAATATCAAGACTTTTATTTATAAAGTTCTCACTTTTACTAAAGTACCACAGGTTGCTCAAGGAACAAATGGAAGGCTATCTGATTTCATTGTTAC
>NW_018200000.1:0-487 GCF_001263595.1 Phalaenopsis equestris | reverse complement strand
CCCCCCCCCCCCCCCCCCCCAACCCACTGAAAGTTATCCTCTTTCAATTGCTTTATCAACGGCCAAAAAATCAAACTGTAAATGCTTTGCGAACTTCCGATAGTATTTTCTAAAGTCCCAGAAATCCCCTCAACCATTAATGTCTAATATAGTCTCTACCTTTGATAGATGTGCCAACACCATGAGTACCATTAACACTTTCTTCAAATGATCAATGTGGTCTTCCAAGAAATTGTCAGATAGTATCTCAAATTTCTTCTTATAATCCATAACAGACCTTTCATGGACCATGCAAAAAACTGCTTGTGTAAATCCTCTTCCCGCATGATTCTGAAACACTCCAACCAGTCTTTGAATTATTCCTATGTTCAAATTAACTGACATCGTTCTCTTCGTTGACACCAAGCTAGAGCTTTCTCTTCCAAACATAGGGTTGTCTCCATTAATTTTTCTTCATTCATCATTCCATTAACAGCAAATTATCTCT
>NW_018199999.1:0-487 GCF_001263595.1 Phalaenopsis equestris | reverse complement strand
AGTGGTGGGGCTCTATCTATAAAGTAGGTGATATGCCTCCCTACATGAAAGGAAAGAATCTGGATCACTCCATTATATGATATGGAGAGGATTGCTTGATCAAACGATATTTTGTGGACATTTAAGGGTCTTAATAATTTTTTAATTAAGCGATCTTAAGCTCATCGATTTGAATTTATGCTTTTCAAATTTAGAATCCATTTGACCTTCCAATTAAGTACCCAAAGCTTCCAAAATTGGTTTAACAACGTGATATGGGCTTGATCTGACTTGGATCAGATAGTTTGTTTATAAGTTAACTAAAATTAGAGTTTCAGATGGTTTTTGATTTGAGCTTGAATGATTCATGCTAAAAATTGATATTAGGTTCATGTTAATCTTATCGAGACTTATGCTAAATGACATAATTTATTAAAGAAATGTTAGTTAGCCCTTAAGTTTTGGGCAGTCTCACTCCCCCATCTAAAAATTGTTGAAATAACAAAAT
>NW_018199998.1:0-487 GCF_001263595.1 Phalaenopsis equestris | reverse complement strand
AATCCTAAAACAAGATGTGGGTTATCCAATCACATCACAAGAACTACCCACTTAATTCAACAAAACAATTCATTGAACTAAAAGGAAGAGTAAAATTTAAGTTATATTTATATATTAAAATAAAATTTAAATTATTCACATCTTCTCAAGCAATTATAAAATGTTTACTAGCAATCAAGCTACGACTAATTGTCATTAAATACAATTTGTTTTGACGTGCAAGCTAGTGATTTATGGTTCGCAGAATTAGCCTCAGACATGACTATCAATGCAAGTGTATTTTCTCAAGTGTGACATCAATATATTTGTGCTGATTTGTTGGTAGAGCAGTCTTTTTAAAAGTCGTAAGTCTCCTCAGATCACGGGTTCGAATCCCCCTCTGACGAGTTTGTCGGCAGTGAGGGCGGTCTTTGAATACTTAGGCACATGAGGGGGCCTCGACGACTCGTATAATAGCTCCAACCATTCTTTTGAATATATATATATA
>NW_018199997.1:0-487 GCF_001263595.1 Phalaenopsis equestris | reverse complement strand
GATGAAGATGGTATTATCAAAAATATACTACAGTTTTGAATACCTGTTGATTGAGATTTGAGATAGGAAATTCTACAAGAATCTCATTATTCATGGTATATAATTCATCCAGATGGCACTAAAATATACAAAGATTTAAAGTTAATATTATAGTAGCCGAGTATGAAAAAAAATATTGTTGAAAATATGTCAAAATATCAAACTTGTCAAATTATCAAAATTGACCATCAGAGACCCAGTAGGATTACCGCAATCATTATCTATACTTGAATGAAAATAAGAATAAATTGTAATAGATTATGTTATGGGATTTATAAGATCCAAGCAAGGTCAAGATAACATGTAAGCAATTATTGAGAGATTAACAAAATTAGCTCATTTTTTATCAATCAGGTAGACAAATTCTGTTGAAATGTTGGCCAAATTATATATAATAAAATTATCAGATTGCAAGGTGTTCCGAAAATTATTATTTCTGATAGAGATG
>NW_018199996.1:0-487 GCF_001263595.1 Phalaenopsis equestris | reverse complement strand
GTTCATAAGAATTTGTAAGTTAGAGAATAAAAATTATAATTGAAATGAGACTAAAGAAGATTAGATATCTTGGAGGTTCACTCTCCTTGGACACTATCTCCTACTCTTGTCTCACTGCTTAAGAAATGAAGTATTGCAAGGAATATGACAACCAAGTGTGTTGAGATATGTGTTATTTATTGTTGAGAAATTAGGTGTTTTTGAATTTTTGAATATTTAAATATAGGAGAGGGGGTGGTTGTAATGAACAGGGAAATAATGGCTATTTGTAGTTCTCCAATGCTTTTGAATGCCTTTAAATGCTTTTATGGTTGGAAAGCGGTCAAAATTCTGCCATTCAAATTGACATTCTTGGATTCTATGCGGTAAAAAAATGATTGACATGTCATGCCATATGGCATAGAAAAATCATATTAATTATTTAGGTATAGTAGGTAGTCGTTACCAACAAGGGCCTACTAAGATTAATAGACGTCCTTTATTGGGG
>NW_018199995.1:0-487 GCF_001263595.1 Phalaenopsis equestris | reverse complement strand
AAAAAAACTGACACTACTATGATGCTAACGCCCTAATAATCTTGATCCCGAGCCACAGCCCTCAATTCTTCCTTTCTACTTCCCGATCGCAACTTCCTCCCCTCTGGCGCTCCTCCGTGTCAGCGTCGATTTTCGGCATCTACTGCTAGTTTTCACCACTCATTTTGTGTTTGATGTGTGGAATCTTCCTGTACGCCTCCTAACTTTGATTTTTTTCTCAATCAACGCATGTTTTTATGTTATTTTTGATTTTTTTTCTTCTAACATGTGCAAAAATTGAAATTTCGGTGTTAGACATGCAATACATAGAGATTAGGTGACTTTTTAAGTGGAATATAGAGTTCAGGTATTAGATATGTAATGCATATAGCTTGAATGATTTTTATGTAAAAAATATAGTTTAGGTGTTAGTCATGCAATACTTAGGTTTAGGTTTTGTGTTTAGGTGGTGTTAGTACTATTTTTGATGTGATATTAAAGATTTGAG
>NW_018199994.1:0-487 GCF_001263595.1 Phalaenopsis equestris | reverse complement strand
TTCACCAATGGGAGTGAGCCACATTGGATGGGTAGGATTTTGGGTTTGAGCCAAAGGGGAGGTCCTCAGTTTTTAGTTTTCTAGCCATTAGGCCAATCGACCATGCCAAGGGAGGTGGCTATCAAAGGTTAGAAGTTTTAATCTGAGGTTTAATTGTGATTGGCTTGGGGCTCAATTAGGTTATTTCATGGGTAAGTCGGTTAGCCAAATTTAGGAGATAATTTTCAAGATTTAAGGGACCCTTGGTCCAATTTTAAAATTGGGTCCTTGTGTGATGTGTTTAGCATCTTATGAGACTAACCAAGGCAGGAAAAGATTAAACATGGTTTAATTTCAATGGATTAGGCTAATTTGGATTTTAGGTTCAAAATTAAGGTTTTGGCTAAAAATTGGATTTAGCCTTGGCTTGGGCTTGGTTTACAATTCAATTGAAGAGTCCAATTGGTCTAGGAGGATGTCATGAAGAATTTAAGAAGTGAAATTGGGG
>NW_018199993.1:0-487 GCF_001263595.1 Phalaenopsis equestris | reverse complement strand
TGAACTGTACAAACACATAAGAATTGAATGTTATTTATGTAAATGACCCGTAGAAATTTAATATTTTTTTGCTGCCCCACTGGCATGTTAACATGCCCTCCGAAATTCAGTTGTTGTGCATGAAAAATAGGCTTGTCAGTTTTATCGAGCCAAACACGAGCCTATTTTGAACGTTGTGAGCCTAACATGAATAGACTATTCACGAGCTCTTTCTAACGCGAGTAGAATACAAATAATAAAAAATTCGAACGAGTCAAACATGAACATGCCTTGGGCTTGCTCAAGTTCGGCCCTTTTACACCCCTCGTTTTGAGTAAAAGTTTAGATATTATATATGTAAATACATAAGAATTTTGTGGCATGTTTATAAATTTCCCTAAATATTATCATTCAAGTCATTCAAAATCCATATCTCATTAGGTTTTTAAACTTGAATTCAATTCGGTGGATTAATTTTGATTTTGAATTTTTGTTATATATATATATA
>NW_018199992.1:0-487 GCF_001263595.1 Phalaenopsis equestris | reverse complement strand
TTTTTATGTTTTACAGGTTTGCACCGGATTTGCGTCCATTTTCGGACACAAAATTAGATACTAAAACAATAAAAACAGTGTATCGTTCTATGATATTTTCCAATGTAAGAGATACGGTAATCCGACGGTATCATTAATTGCCTGGTATTTTCAGATACAAATATCGACGCACGTTACGTATAATCAGATCCGACACTAATACGACACAAAAATTGACGTAAGTAATTTGCGTCAGAATATTTCAAAGTAAATTAGATTAAAATAAAATTACTGACCCAAATTAATGTAGGAACAAATCAAAAAGAAATCTGATGATAACCCTTAAATATTGACTGTTTTGCGACCGATTTGCATCTGATCTAACGGACGCAAATATGTTTAATTCTTGTGGTGCAACAAGAGTCATCCAACCTTTTTTTTTTCTTACATTGGTTGTGCATGATTTAGTTAATGTGATGTGGAGACCCGGTCCACCGCAATTTAATTA
>NW_018199991.1:0-487 GCF_001263595.1 Phalaenopsis equestris | reverse complement strand
TAGCATTCATGGCCTCTTTCTCATCCAGGGGATGCGGAGCAAGTTTGAGAAAAAACTTCATTTCGAGACGTGGAGACTGGTACATACAGAACCAGACGCCTGTGTCAGATGCGGAAGCCGAGTCAGCCACGTCTTCATCCCAGATGGCTAACTTATGCATTCGCCCCTGCTATGAAAGCTCCTCCTACTACTAACTAAGAAGAATAAAAAAGAAAGGCTTACGAACGAGTGGAGTGCATAAGCACGTCACTCGCCCCTGTCATTATGGCGGAGTGAGATCATGTTGCTAAGGGAAAAGCCTACTTGCAAAAGCATTGCTTAAGGCAGCTAGAAGGATGAATAAATGGGCGGTTCCGAAACTCCGGGAGGTCCTTGGCTTAAAAGCCCGGATATCTCAACACTTCGCATTCGAATAGGGGATGAACGACTAATGCTTGCTTCAAGGTCGACCGGGTATCCGATACATCTTCTCTTGAATCTTCGCATT
>NW_018199990.1:0-487 GCF_001263595.1 Phalaenopsis equestris | reverse complement strand
TGTGTATAAAGAAAATTATAGTGGTAGTATGAGATTAATGTTAAAAAAAAAAGGAAGTCCCCAACATTTTTACATGGAAGTTATGGGGGCAAAAAACTCACATGATTTGAATAAATTGAAATGTTTTCCCCGGTGCATCTTATCAAGATGGAAATAATGCATTTCCTCATAAGTGGAAAAGCTGTTAGTATTTTGTACCAAAGAAAACATATATTATACATGATGGATTTCATAATGGAAGCTGAATGAGTCTTAATGCATTGAAGTTATCTTCAAGATTACTTGTGATATATTTGAACTTCTTTCCTATGGAATATGAATCAGAAGATATAGGAATTTAGTATAACGTTCATGTATATCGTATGCATCAACTCTAGTGACAATCACTGGTATCACAATTATTGTTAATGACAGGTGACAAAGTTAGTTGGTGACATCATTAGTATCAATAACTTGCATCTATCGTATAGGTGATGACATATGTTAA
>NW_018199989.1:0-487 GCF_001263595.1 Phalaenopsis equestris | reverse complement strand
CTTAATTGTAAATGATTAATATGGTCACATTCCACACTTCTTCTAAGTTTGATTCTTTTTATGTGTCATGTGAAGGAAAAAATATTAAGTCAGGACTCTGCATGCATCCGGAGTCCTATAGAGGAGTGACACGTGTAAAGTGAACCAATCACAGTGTATTATGATGAGTTCACTTTAAATGTGGTGCCTTCTTATTGGACTCCGGATGATCCGGAGTCTTGACTTAATATTTTCTCCATGTGAAGATGATGAAACTATATTCTCAAATTCTGAGATTAAAAGGGAATATAAGCAGTGAGCTCTTGTGTTGGTGGGTTAAGCTTGATGTAAAAGATCTTACAATGGCAATATTTTTCAAGAGATTAGAAAAATCTAAAAACTTAAAGGCTCTATTGAGCTTATTTCTCTTTTGGAAGGATTTTTTCTTTTCATGTTTAACTGTGTGAAGAATTTTGATATTGTCCTTTTGAATGGTCCTTGGTTTAGG
>NW_018199988.1:0-487 GCF_001263595.1 Phalaenopsis equestris | reverse complement strand
ATCCACATGTAGTATATTCATCACACTAAGTAGCAGCAAAAATACTATGAGTATTGGTACTAGTACGATGCAGTGTAGGTTGGGACGTATTAGTGTTAGGGATGGCTTGTCAGACCAGAGCCATTAGGGTTACCAACACTATCACCGTATGATCCATAGCAGTCCAAGATTGAATTGTATTTGATCCATGACTTGGGACTTTAAATGAGTGGATTATTAACTTCTTAACTTGTGCCCACTTACACTTGAATAATCCAAATTCAATTATCTTCCAAACCTCAATAATTTAGATAATTAAAATTTTACCTCTTTGTAGAAAATAGTGTGAATTGGTTTCGACCATTTCACCTTTGTGTTTCAATCATCTCAAAAGACTAATTATCATAAAAATTACCCTTTTACCCTATGATTTTACCTAAATTTTAATTAGAGTACAAAATTATAATATTATGATTTTACCCCTAGGGTTTCCTACCTCATAACTCTT
>NW_018199987.1:0-487 GCF_001263595.1 Phalaenopsis equestris | reverse complement strand
TATATATATATATATATATTAGTATAACATTTTCTTTCCTGATATCATGACTTTCTAAGTAATAAACTTCAAGAGATAAATGTCATACCAGAAGCAGCAACTCAAGTAAGAAAGAAAATAAACCATAAGAATATTGCAATGAGACTTCGACGGATTAAAATGAATAGCTAGAAAGATGAAATAACCCCAAAACTCACTTGTTTGATCTAGAAGAAAGCACGGGTAACAAGCTACAACATTCCAGTGAACACCAACTCAAAAAAAAAAATTTGGCAGCACCTCCCCCTCTCCAGAATTTTGGCCAGCCCTTAAACCTCCCTCAAATAGGGCTTTTACTGCCACGAAGGAGAAGAAGAGCTCACCTAATTACATGGGGTGATTCAAACAAAAGGAGATGGGAAAGCTCAGCAACGCAGTAGAGGAGGTGGCGGCAGGGGGTAGACTAGGTCGGCGACGAGATCGGCTAGACCGGCGACGAGACAAGAGA
>NW_018199986.1:0-487 GCF_001263595.1 Phalaenopsis equestris | reverse complement strand
TAAAAGACCTCACATCTTAGGAAAAGTGTTGGAATGACAGAGAAAGATGGAAGAGATACCTTGAGTGAACCTTGGGGAATGTATTAATTCCCGGTCTCGATAAGTCGAATAGAGGCAGCTCCTCGGAGGTTAATTCAATTTATAGGTTTTTGAGGAGAAAGAGAGAGGGTTTCTAGGAAAAAATGTTCAGAGTGGTTCGGAAAAAGAAGCTGAAGGGGAATCCCCTTCTCTTTATTCTTATCAAGCCATTTATGCATGAGAGAGATATTTTAAAATTATTTGAGTAAAACATTAATAATTGTGTTTGTTGACTTTTCTTTGAGGCCATGATGAAAGATTAATGCCGTAGATATGAGGTATTGCCAGCTAATGTGAGATATTGTCGGTACGATGACCATCTCCAGTGCATAGGTGATGCAATTGAATCTAAGTGTGGGATGACATCTAATGTGAGGTATTGCTTTTCTAAAATCTTAGTTCGTAGTTC
>NW_018199985.1:0-487 GCF_001263595.1 Phalaenopsis equestris | reverse complement strand
TTTTTGTGCACATCAAGCGTGTGAATAATTATTTAAGAAAAAAACAATTTTTATTATTATTATTTTTTCCTTAAAATCGATGGTTTCGCACAGTGATTTAATAAATAATTGATTAATTTCATGAGGAGTAAATAATATTGATTAATTATAAGTCATGGTGGACCTGTATATAATTAATGGAGGAACCAATGAGGGGCGGGCAGCTGAGCGTCAGCACGTGTAAAAGAAATTCCAGCAACTTGCGTGGAACTTTGTTTAGATATGCATTGACTTCGATTCCACTCCACAGCCCATTAGCTTAATTATGTGCAAGCATCCATGATTAGGAAATAATTACATCATTAGAAACAGAAAAAGTAAATTATTAAAAAAATAGATAACAAAAAGATTTATTTAATCAGCACCAAAATAAAACATAACTTAGTGGGGGACACACCCGACCTTTTATAATTACTTAATTATCTCTTAATTAAACCCAAAAAAAAAA
>NW_018199984.1:0-487 GCF_001263595.1 Phalaenopsis equestris | reverse complement strand
TCTTGAGAATTGTGGGTCTCAATTGGGACTCATGTGGCTCGGAAAGAGAAGGGAGAGAGTCACAGACGATTGGATCGTACCATCCTGAGGGATAGAAGCGATCACAAAACTTTATGCTTTGACATAAGACTCAACAGAAGACAAACTAATCATAAATACATTTGTCTTTAGAGCACTTAATAGATATGAGACCTTACAACCCCAAAGAATAGAAGATAATTCACTCTACGAACTCGAAAGACAAGGATATATGTGAATGAACCAAAAATTTCTCCTACTCGATATCTGGTATCAAATTGGTTTTATTTTATTCTAGTTGATCAAGTTTCCCATAGGTGCAGGCCTCCATAACTAGTTACATCTTAGATGAGGAACCCAATAATACTCATGATTAAAAATGTTTGCTCGTTTTTTTGTTGAGGTTTAAAACATGTTGGGTTTTTAAAATGAGGTTTCTTATTTTATTAGAAGAAATACTAAAATGACT
>NW_018199983.1:0-487 GCF_001263595.1 Phalaenopsis equestris | reverse complement strand
TTGACCACAAGGTAATCCTCAATTGCAAAAGAGGATTTTCCGGGTTTTTTCAAAAGGTAATGCTATTTGAATAAAATTTTTTTAATGCTACAATGGAATTTTCCGGGTTTTTTAATTTCTTATTTAATAATTACTTAGACGCTATTTATAATAGTCAAATGGAATAAAAGAAATTGAACCAACAACGGGCATTTGCTAAGTACCAGCCAATCCTGGATATAAATTTTGGATGTCATATTTTACTATTTAGCAGATATTGAATAGATATATAAAATTTTGCTGGATAAAACTTAGATTGTACAATATAATTACAAGTTGTAAAATTGAATTAAATTGATGATGCATATGAAATGTCATCACATTTCAAACTCTCATAGGAGTATCTGAAACATATGATTCAGATAAGAATCGTAGTAAAAACCAGTTATAATGTCATGATCCTTTTTCTTTTTTAATGGTAGAGAGGAGGGTTGCGTGTTTGACCAGG
>NW_018199982.1:0-487 GCF_001263595.1 Phalaenopsis equestris | reverse complement strand
AAAAAAACATATTTAAATATTGTGCCATTTACATACGGTGCGGAGGATTCCGACCAACGATGAACGACATGGTAACAGTGACATCTAGGCATAAATTTAATTTTTTTGAGCATTTATAAGGTAAAAAAGACAATATTTAAGAGCCTCTATATGTAAAAACCCCAAAAATAAAATACCACTTTTGTGCATAAATAAAATCTACAAACGTAAATGTGAAAGCTTGTGTTACATATGCAAATATATACATAGAAATTGCATGATATACAATCTTTCAAATAAAGATTATTAATTTTCTATTTTATATTATATGTTTATCATTAAAATACATAAAATAGAAAATATAATGCCATAAACTATTCATCGAAAAATTAAGTACATATCACTCAATTCTTATGTATTTATATACTTTGCATCAAAACTTCAATTTTTACATACATACCAGCTTACTATTGTATGAGAATGTAGTATATTATTTCACTTTTTAAAA
>NW_018199981.1:0-487 GCF_001263595.1 Phalaenopsis equestris | reverse complement strand
AGAGCTCAATTTTAAAATAATCAGGGACTATTTTGACATTTTTATATGTTTTAGAACTAAAACAATATTATGGAGATAGTCCGAAGAGCCAGGTGGAAATGGGCATTTTTTACTAAATAAATTAATATATTGTAAAGATAAGGAGTACAACCAACAACCTTCGATATTCAAAGCGCAGATAACTTTGGTCAAAATCCAGTTCATATGATATTTAACTTTCAAAGACATATTCAAAGAAATTATAAATCACATATATATTTAACCATATGAAAGAATAGAATATATATATAGTACAAATAGGTTCCTCTAAGCCCCCTCACGCAAAAACACACATAAATTAGATAAAAATAAATTAGCAATCTCACCAAAATATTAAATTAATATTTAATTTGGACTACGAATCTTTTATATTATTGCTCGAAAAATCTTATAAAACGATTGTCAGATATTTATGAGATATTACTATTTATAAATAATATATATAAAT
>NW_018199980.1:0-487 GCF_001263595.1 Phalaenopsis equestris | reverse complement strand
GTGTGTGTGTGTGTGTGTGTGTGTGTGTTTATGTCTTTGTTTATTATTTAAATATTAACTTTAAGTGCATTAGATATCAGGATCAAAGCTATTCAGGTTCTGAATTAGAGGGAGATAGAGATCAATATTTTTGCAGAAAGATCCATATAACTGAGAAACTTGTTAGGGTTTATTTATTTTAATCAATGAATCTATTATACATATTATGAAATAAATTATTTATTTAAAAGAAGAAAGTTATGACAATAAAGTTGAGTATTTCTAGGTACTCTTAAATTATAGTATCATTTTTGTATTTCTTCAAAACCAATTGCATTAATTATTACAATGCTTGATTAATTAAATTAATTCTTCTATTCTTAAATTTTATTGATCATTTTTTATATGAATACCCTTAGTCCCACATTATGAAATATTTTATGCATTATATTATTAAATATTACATTTTGAGTGATATGAAATTGTGAATAATATGAGCTACATATAT
>NW_018199979.1:0-487 GCF_001263595.1 Phalaenopsis equestris | reverse complement strand
AAGGAGAGTGTGTCCATATACTTGAAGCCCACATTATCGTTAAGTAAAACCAAAATATGTCAGCATCATGAAAGTAAAGGATCCAACCAGCCAAATGTATAACAGTGTACAACAAACACCAACTAAGCCAAAAAAATTGTCCAACATCCATCCAAACGAGAGAAAGTAAAAGCAAGCAGTAAGCTCCAAAAACAGAAGTAGAATTTCCATAACAACAAAAATTAAAAATAGTAAATATATTAATGACAGCGCACCATTAATATCCTGATCAAATAAGAAATTCCAGCCAGGTAAAACCCAATTCAGACCAGAGTCCAGCAAGCTTAACCAGGACCAAAACACCCATCCAACATCCTTCCAAAAAAGCTAAGAAAAAAATATAGGTTTCCAAAGTAGCTCCACCAAAATCAATTTCCAGCAAACACAAAATGAGCCAAAATATCTTTCCAGCAGAGGGCAAATCTATGCAGTGATGGTCTGTAATAGA
>NW_018199978.1:0-487 GCF_001263595.1 Phalaenopsis equestris | reverse complement strand
GAAAGTTATCATTGGGTTTTCAGTCTCGAATTAAAGTGGAATTCGACTCTTTCTTCTCCCCCTCTCGAGTGAAGAGAGGGAGCCTATTTATTGTCTTTGGGGGATGAAGATTTTGATCATTCAACAAATTACTCCTATAACCACCTGTAGGATGACCTATATTAATCCCTCTTGATCATAATGAGTTTTTTGATGATTTAAGGGCCTGAATGACCTCAGAATTAAGAGAGCTTAGACTCGTTAAATTTCTCTCACTAAGATGCTCGATTTGACTATAGATATGTCAAATACGAAGTTCATTTGCCCATTCAATCAGTGATTTAAAGCCTACAAATGTGTTTTAATGACACGATCTGGAATTGTTTGGACTCAAATTTGACCAATTTTGAAATCCTAGGATTTTTCTTATCGAGACGATTAATTTGACTATATAGTTCCTGAAATTGGAGCCCTAGATGATCATCAAGACATACTTTTCTAAAAAAAA
>NW_018199977.1:0-487 GCF_001263595.1 Phalaenopsis equestris | reverse complement strand
CCTCAACCAAAAGTGAGGTCAATAAAAACTTCGAAACTTTTTCTAAATCTTTTTCAAACTAAACATTCTTTTTAAAGTTTGAAGAGAAATTCCATAGAAATCTTATTTTTAAAAACTTAAAAGTCATTTCTCAAATATTTGGGATTTTGTTTAACAGAATTTTTCGTAGAGATTTTCTTTAAATCTTTTATGAAAGCTTATCTTCAAAAGATTGAAAGGTTAAGATCAACTTTAAGCATTCATTTTAATTTGAAAGATTGTTCTTCAAAGGACATTTTAAAACCCTTGAGCTTTTGGCATGAAATTTATATATAAGCTTGCTAAGCTCTCTTTTACTTGCTTAGCCTAGGAAAAACTTAAATATTCACTAAGATAAGTTATTATATGAATGAATATGTTTTTCCTAAAAACATATGATTTCATAGCCTTACTCTTTTTGGAGTCTATAATTCTTGCTTCATTTTATTTTAAATAAATCATATAAAAA
>NW_018199976.1:0-487 GCF_001263595.1 Phalaenopsis equestris | reverse complement strand
CAAATACAACATATCAGAGATTGACGCTTTTGACGCTTAGGGTTCATTCGATGTTTCATATCTGGATATCAACAATAAGCTCTCTAGGGTTTTTCGTCGATACCGTCTACTCCAAAAATTCCTTTGTTGTATCAAAGTTATTGTTCAACATTTTGTCCCTTTTTCTATTTAGTTTATTTATTTTTCCTTGTTGACATTTTCTCAATTTAGAGCTTCACATGTCTGCTGACGAAGAAGAGACTGGGAATCTCGTAGGAATGAAAATGTTCTTACAGTTGTCTTTTTGGTAAGTAAATTTGCCAATACGCTTGCAAATGTGAGGCAATCGTTGTTTTTTTTTTAAGTTTTGTTTTTTAACTGAAGATTTTTTTGGTACATTCATCTAAAGTTGTGTATTTATTCTTTATATATTCTTCAGTACAACCAATAATACAACATAACTGTATTGAAGCGATGCAGCAATGTTTAGTGGGTTAAACATACAAAT
>NW_018199975.1:0-487 GCF_001263595.1 Phalaenopsis equestris | reverse complement strand
TGATCGACGGTGGAGATCGGACACCGCATGCATCTTATGAAATAATTTTTCGTTGGGAAGGGGGGTGGGTCGTAAAGGCGGAGCTGATGAGAGTACAATTTTTATAGCATTTTAATGTAATTTTAAAATAAGAATACTGATAATTTAAATGTTTAAAATAATTTCATTTGTATGTGAGAGTCAATAAAACATTCATTGATTTAAATGAATTAATTTCTAATTTCATCATTGATATATTTACCTCATTTAATTTTTTAAGTACTTATATCAACTTATAAGATTTGTATATGAATGTATAAGAAATTTTTATAGAAGGTAAAATATTTCTTCTTTAATAAATCTAAAAATTTAAGAATATTAAAACAATGTTTCTTGTACAATTAATTATTTCGGGTCCCCTTTTTAAAGAACTTTTTACACCGCCACATACTATTACAATGTAGGTGAATCATGTGATACAATCTTCTTATGTCTATTCATGTTTTTT
>NW_018199974.1:0-487 GCF_001263595.1 Phalaenopsis equestris | reverse complement strand
GGTGTGAGATATGTAAATATATAAGAATTTTGTGCGATTTATGTAAATTCACTTTTTTTTTAATTTCATTGTTAACGAAAGAATATTTTTGTCCATGTAAAGGAAGCTTGCAGATAAAACTGCTGCTGCAGGATTCTATGTTGTGGTTCCCGATTTCTTCCATGAGGATCCATATGTTCCTGATGTTATTTCTATAAAAACCTGGCTTGAAAGTCATGGCACGGTATGCCTTTTCTTTTCTTCCTTTTCGTTTAATCTTGTCATCTTTTGTGCAGTATATTGGCTTTATCTATTGGTAGTTTTTGTTACTTGTGTAAGATTCACACACTAATTCTTAGTTTTTAGAATCATTTCCTTGTCTTTCTTTCACAATACTAGCATTTTGTTGTTGTTTATTAGCAATCCTTTATTTTATTTATTTACATGTATATGAAATTGTGATTACTTCCTCACGGAAAAATTCCATGTTAACTATTTATCAATTATT
>NW_018199973.1:0-487 GCF_001263595.1 Phalaenopsis equestris | reverse complement strand
CGTGCGTAGTACTGATGTAATATTTTTTCGTGAAACAAACAGAAGTGTGAACAATTTTACATCCGGTGTTCGATAGCCGCGCTTATTTCATCAAGCATCCGGCCCAAATTTTTGTCCGGAGCCCGTGGATAGTGGGCTCCACTGTAACATATTGATTGTTAGTTTTTTTAGTGTAGTGGGGCTCACTTGACACGTGGCACATGACCACTCCACTCTTGACACAATTTACTTCTGATGTCCTGATGAAATAATTTTTTCATTGAAAGAGACACAAGCGTTAACAAAGTCTGAATTTTGTAATATTAAATTTTGAGATATGAGATAAGTAAGTAACAGTTTTTAAGTGCATTGTTTATATTAAAACCACACTAAAATAGAAAATTTACATAAATATCTTATGTATTTACCTAAATTTTCATATGTACATATATAAAACTTTACTGTCAGAGATCTATACCACACAATTGTTATGAGAATGATTTTTTTT
>NW_018199972.1:0-487 GCF_001263595.1 Phalaenopsis equestris | reverse complement strand
CACGATTTTCATCTCCTCCTTGATAATGAGGCAGTGTTTGGCTGCACATTAATTTTATGTTTAGCATGATTTATCAATCCAATAAAAATTAAATTTGGATTTATCAGATGGGATAAAGATTGCTCCGACGCTTCGGGAGAACTTACTTGACGTCCGGCCCACAGTCGGATATAGTGAGAGAATGCCCGGGCATTGAATTTAATTTATAATTTTTTAAATATTTAGTTGGATTTAATTTAATGCAACCAGACACTACCATAATAAATTCTCAGTTTGGGAGAGAGAAAAATGTGGACTGCGTAGAAGAGAGATGTAGTGGAAACAATAATTTTGCGAGACGGAGAAAGCAGAACTTGTGGTATGGGTTTCTCCGATGAAGAACAGCTTCTTCTCACCCCACCGAAGTCAAACGTCGCCAGCAATGGGGCTAACTCGGCGCCGACGAGGGCGATGGCGGTGGTCGGAGCGGCTCCGAAGGATCAGTTCT
>NW_018199971.1:0-487 GCF_001263595.1 Phalaenopsis equestris | reverse complement strand
AAAAAGAAATTAAAGTAATATGATCAGTTGGATATGCTTGTTTTTTGTAGGATTATGAATCCATAATCTTGAATCATCCTGGTGGCTCAACTTTAGAAATTTGTTAAGAGAATGCATTATTGAGCTATCAAGGCACCTAAGTACGCCCGAACTGATGTCGTTCAATCGATGTTGACACAAGATTGAAGAAAGTACTGGGAGTCGCCTTCTCCTTTTATGGCTAAGGGGAATCATCAGTTGTTCGGCATCAACCCTTCATCTCAAAGGTGTTGCTCTCTTCTCCAAGTTGACGCATCCTGAATGTCATCCAACATTGGATTCTTCAACTCCTGAATCTGCTATTTCGCAAACTCAATAGTTTACTTCATGTTGTTGGTATCTTTATTATAGGTTTTTTCTCTGTGGACTACTCTTCTTTATTTGTGGCATGATCTGCATTCACCACACTTTTTAAGATATTAAATCATGAGTTGTCCATGAGTAACAC
>NW_018199970.1:0-487 GCF_001263595.1 Phalaenopsis equestris | reverse complement strand
TTGTATGATCAGTATCATGCAAATGTAAGCCCTAAATAATAAAACTGGCAAGACGGAATATCAATAATCTCTTCAAAATTAAAGTCAAACCATATGAAAATTTGGGAAGTCAATGAGGCTCTCCTTAGGATTTGTGACATCCCCTATGTGTTCTCTTTTGAATTTCCTATGTTCGACCTTGAAAATCCTAAATTTTGAATTCATGAAGACAATCCCTCTGATCTAAATCAATAGTTTTCTTAGATGACTTTGGTTGACTAAGCTGTAATTAACTATAGGGCATTGCCCTTATAGGAAACCTTAAGAACTCAACTTAATATAAACTCTATCTGATTTTTAATATTAGATAGAAGAACTTATCGGACAACATAAAGGTCTCACAAATCAAAATGAATGTCATAAATTTTGTAGTTTATTTAATCATGCTTTATGACTCCTAATGTACTAAATAATTTAATCTTAATTTCAATTCAATTAAAATAAGTCT
>NW_018199969.1:0-487 GCF_001263595.1 Phalaenopsis equestris | reverse complement strand
AAAAAAAAGTAGAAGGAAGTCTAGTGAGGCTTAAGTGATAAAACTCTGTGTTGATTCTTTAATGAAAAACCCTTAAAAATGTTAACTTCAAGGAAAAGAATTAAGGAAAATATTATGTTAGCTAAAATTCATTAAAACTATATCAAAAAGCATTCAATGTGAGTGAAAAGACTTAAATTAACACTGATTTAAGAATCTATGGAGTTTTCTTAAGGATAGAATGAAGGGAATTAAGGAAATGTCAAGTTGTTAACCACTAAAGCTAATTGATTATATAATGACATTTAACACTTTTAATAGATTTTGATAAACATGTTGAATGATTAAGATCCTACAAGAATGCCAATTCAGTTCATAATATCCACCTTTTCTGAGCCATGTGATTACTTGAGGGCAAGCAAAAGAGTAAGTTTGGGAGTATTGACATGCATCAACTTTATATGTCTTTACATGCATTTTTCCTTGCATTCTATATATTATTTTTTTT
>NW_018199968.1:0-487 GCF_001263595.1 Phalaenopsis equestris | reverse complement strand
GAGGCCTTCATTGATAACATTCTAGTAAAAATTAGGGTTATACCTAGTCATCTTGTTAACATTATAGTGATGTTTTCTAACTATGAAGGTATAATATGAGGTAAAACCCATCTAAATGCATGGTTAGATGCATTCTATGAAAATTTCTATACTTTTTCCTCATTTGAGGACATAATGGAAAATACAGAATTATCTCAAGTAATTTAAAGACTATCACGAAAAAGTTATTCCATGTAATAAAAATTGATAAACAATTATCATATTTAAATTATGTGCAAATATCTCATCTTTTCAAGGTCCTCATAAAGTAAAAAACTTTTAAGTGGACAAAAACATTATAAAATTGTAGTCAAAGAATTAGAGTAATATTTAACCACTAATTATAGTTTGCTTGATATGAACTAGAAGATCCTTTATTAATTTTTTTATAAGTTATGATTGATGAATGATAATCTCAAAATTTATTTGGGAGAAAATTATTAAGAAA
>NW_018199967.1:0-487 GCF_001263595.1 Phalaenopsis equestris | reverse complement strand
GTAGGTTAACAACTTTGAATAGGTAGACTTAGGTTCTTAGTGGCTTGGGATGTAGGTCCATGGTAACTCGACCCGACTACCTCTACCTTCTATAGAATACTCCTCCCTACCTTTAACTACTCATGTTGAGTCATGTCGCTTCTTTTATCTTTGTTGGTATCATCTTGACGCTTGATTATCGATGAGTTACCACCAATTTAGGATATGATGATTTTTATCTGCCCTTATAACTCAAATGTTCTTTGACGTATCGAGATTCTCTGTCAAGATGATTCGATTGTTTCGCAGGATCTGTATGTTGATGAGTTTGTTACCCATGTGGGACCGTTAACCGTTAGAGACTTACTCTCGGCCTTATTGTTTGGCAGAGCTTTGAAATCACCAAAGCATTCCCCTAACTGTCTTTGATTGCCTTGTGTTGATTGTCACTTCTAATGTTAGTAAAACTCTCAGGATCAAGAGTATTTTTGGGCAACCCCCAAGATGT
>NW_018199966.1:0-487 GCF_001263595.1 Phalaenopsis equestris | reverse complement strand
CTCTTTCGGTTCGTTAGATGACAACAGTACCTTCAAGCCCTACAGCACCGTCAAATTCGTCTGTAGCTACGACAGACGCAAACCTCCTTCACCGGGTTTAGGTCGGTTATAGCCTGGATGAGTGCGCATCTACTGTGGTCTGGGCCATCCAATTCGCTTGCGACAGAAAGTAAGCACGCCTTCCGGTCATCTGCAGCGAGAGTGGGTGTGCCCTAGTCTCCCATCACTCTGTCCTGATCTTCGAAGCCATCTCTTCTACCGTCGTCGATCCCGGTGCTCTTCGACAGAACCTCACCTTTAATAATTTTTTATCGCATGTTGTTGAATTCGTCGTGTTGCGAATAGCAGCGCCGCAGAAGATGGAGAAAGAATCCTCTGAATAGTGTCCCTCCTCTTCTTCTACGCGCTACTTCAGATATCGAGGAAAACAATGGCTTCACGATCTTGCTTGGATTCGATTATATCTACGATTGTTTCAGTCCATCCC
>NW_018199965.1:0-487 GCF_001263595.1 Phalaenopsis equestris | reverse complement strand
AGGGAAACGTTCCTCTGGAAGACTCTGGACCCAATAATAAAAATGTTCTTTTTATATTATAGTTACTTGTAGCTTATGTAGGGATTCTCTTAGTGAATGCTGTGTTTCGAGGTACTTCAATCCAATCATGTTTGGATGTATACTCTTGACTCATCACACGATGATTACCCATATATGTCTTTCATTTTTTTTTAATTTATTTGTCTATTTGTTGTTGTGTATCATTCTTTTTCATTATTTTTCTCTTTGAATTATTGATATGATTCGGGAAAAAAGATTTATTCAAATAAATTATTTATATGATGACATATAAATAGGCAAGCGGAAGACTCCGAGTGCTCTAAAAAACGAGAAAACAACAGTATGCTTGTATGTGCTGGTATATTGGTCGGTGAAACCCTTTTAGATATTGGTTAATTGAGTTGACCATCCTATAGAGTGTTGACTCTATAAGAAATCATTGGATTTCCTTGTGTGGGTATTGACC
>NW_018199964.1:0-487 GCF_001263595.1 Phalaenopsis equestris | reverse complement strand
ATTTATTTATTTATATCAACTTAATTCAATAAATTTAAATATGATATGTTGAGGAAGAAGATTTTCAATTGTTTAATAAAAGGATGTACTTTAAATATTGTTGTGTCCCTTTCTGTGATTTTCTTGATATTTGTCTATTTTAGATCTTTCTTCGCTAATAGACTCTATCACAAAGAAATAGAACAAGAGAATGATGAACTAAGCTGGGCAAATATTATAAAATATAAAAAGGGTGAATACAAAGACGTCTCGTAAAACAGTCATCAAAACATAAATCGGAGAAGAAAGTTCTGAAGCAAATCATACCAAACTGAAACTGAAAAAATATACGTGTCGTGAAAGAACTTATGATAGCCAAGGGTGGTGTAAGTCCCTCAGAGTGATGTAGTGTGTCATCCAAAAGAATTGTAATCTCATATGGGTGTAAGTTCGTCAAGGTGATGTACTATATCACTCTGATGTTGTACCTCATCTGAATGAACCCAAA
>NW_018199963.1:0-487 GCF_001263595.1 Phalaenopsis equestris | reverse complement strand
TGATATATTAGAAATTAAGAATCCAGGCGAAAGATTATTAAGTGTGGAGTCAACTTTCATTACTATCTTTAATAAGAATTTATCTTTATTTTTCAAGATTGGTGGGTACCAACTAAAGATTAATTCAAATATAATTTTCAATGATAGATGCTACATAATTCATTTCACATTTAAGTTGTCAAGAGGATGACTAACACAACTCGAAGTTTATTCGTTCACACTTGATTTTTCAAGTTAATGGTTAATAAACTCCAGCTTCATTAATTTCAAAGGTGCTACCAACCATATCTACGTATTATATAAAGAGATGATTGCATTGTGTTAAGCATCCTACAATAAGCAACAACAAAAAGATAAGAGGAAAATAAAGAAAAAAAATGTGTCATCCGAGAATTAAAAGAAAAAAAAATTCAAAAGCTTGCAAGAGAAGCTATTCGCTTCTTCAAAAAGGAAGAAGTGTTGCAATTACTACTTTTAGAAAAAGAAG
>NW_018199962.1:0-487 GCF_001263595.1 Phalaenopsis equestris | reverse complement strand
TTTTTTTTTTTAAATTTGAGAATTTTGCACTAACAACTATTATCTCGCCACAAGATTACAATCATGGCCACTAATCGACCATCTGATCTAGCCATGTTCCAATCAAATTAATCAAATCAACTCGGAAACAATATTATATAATCTATTTTCATCAATTGAGGGTACAATTTGGTGCATTTATTGTTGCCACAAATGAGAAACTCTATGTGATAATACAAAATAAAGATCATATCTGATATCACCCTCCTTTGAAATTTATAAATATAATTTAGTTCTTCTATTTTACATTTTAAGCCGGTAGCACATAAGAATCATAAATATGTCTCTTGACACGCTAGATATATGAATATCTATGCATCCTAATTTTGTCATCTATCAAGGTCTATTGGCATCCAATTCTGAATTTTATGTTGATTTGCATATTTCGACCCCCAAAAGTCACCAAAAGTAAATGTTTGCCAAAAACACACATCCAAGATTGTTGATA
>NW_018199961.1:0-487 GCF_001263595.1 Phalaenopsis equestris | reverse complement strand
AAAAAAAAGAAAGATACTACATAAATCAGAACATAAAACAAAGCATTACAAACAAAGACCCAACAAGCAAAGACACAATAAGCTCGACGAGGAGGAAGTCCAGAGAGATGGGGTTGGAGCGGCTGCTGCGGTGAAGGCCAGAGTGATGTCGAGAGACTAGGGACGAGCGGGGCAGCAAGTAATCACTTGTTGAAGCGTCTAACTGCAGCTAGAAAAGGCGAGAAACGTCGTCAAAGGCTGGAATCCGGGGGCGGGCACGGGAGCGAACGCAAGAGTGGCAACCAAAGATGAGGAATAGAGGCAAGAACGACGGCCAAAGCCGAGGCACATATAGTGGCCGAAATTGAGGAGCGAAGGCATGTCTAGCAATCAAAAACCAAGGAACGAGGGTGTTGCGGCCTGTCGGAAGTTGCAGGAGAGATCCAAAGGAAACAACAGAAGGCTGCAGTCAGCTGGACGCGGCTCTCGAAGGGGGGGGGGGGGGGGG
>NW_018199960.1:0-487 GCF_001263595.1 Phalaenopsis equestris | reverse complement strand
ATTAATGGGCAGATTGAATTGATGGAGACTATTCACAGTCCTACCCTAGAGGTGCCCGTGCTTCCTACAAAAATCTTCAACAAGGAGGAGGGTCTCTTTTCGATCTATGGCCTCAATTGAGTGGACTTCTGGTTGTGGAAAGAATGGATTACCTGATAATGTTGGGAGTCAAATTTAGACTAGAAGACTGCATTTTTATGAATCTAAAATAAAGAGGAAGAGGAAAATGAGTAGGGATGAAGATGTAATTAAAACCGAGTCCAATCTTGAAAAAAAATTGAAGGAAAAGTAAGTAATCACAAAAAAATCACATTAATGGGCAATTTTCTTATGATCAAATTCATATATCACGTCGTAATTCTAATCTAACTTAGGGCTCGTTTGGCAGCGCCGAATTGCTTTGGGGCATTTTCAAAACGCCGACATGCCCGTTTAATTGGTGCGTCTTCGCTGTGTTTCTGGATCAGGTGTTTTCCTTTTGTATTAC
>NW_018199959.1:0-487 GCF_001263595.1 Phalaenopsis equestris | reverse complement strand
TATATATAAACAAATTTCTTATAAAACAAGGTCTCAAGAAAATAAAATTTTTTGAGAGATTACTTTTAATAAATTCTTCAGGGTGAGATGTTTTGATAGGCGTCCGAGGACTGAATATGGCACAAGAAAGTGATTGATTTTCACAAATTTGTTGCATCTGTCCAAGAGAATTCAACACTAAACCAAAACCCTTATAGCGTGACATTCACCACCAAATCTTGTTATATCAGAATAAAATTTGTAAACTATTCTGTAAATCTCAAGTGTTTGGAAAACGTTCTTAAAGCTAAATTAAACCTACAAAAGTGAGAATTTAGTTGGTTTTTATTAAATGATATAATATTTAGTTGTTTCAGTGCAAATTAACTAGCAAATACAACGTGATATACAGCAATCTCAACCAAATGTGTAAATCAATGCAAATAAAACCCTAACTAGTAAGTTACTAGCCAATATGGTATCATCTGTTCTAGATCATTTGAATTCA
>NW_018199958.1:0-487 GCF_001263595.1 Phalaenopsis equestris | reverse complement strand
TTGACCCCAGAACAAACACCTACACCTGAATCTCTAATTATGGGTAGCCTACGTAGGTACTCATTTGCGGATACCAGTCCAAGGTATTTTTGCCTGATTTTTTTTGGCGAACATATTTGACCATCCTTGCTATGTTTACCACATGTAGGCTCTCCACATTTTACGTTTTCTTTTGTTTGTTGTCGTTGTTGTTTGTCCTTCTTTTTTGTTTCATCTCTTCTTCTGGTCATTCATATGACCCAGAAGAGAGACTTATTCGAGGAAGGGATGTATACGACGATCGACAGATTGACGACTCCTTAAAAAATAAAAGAGTAGAAAACAAACAGAATCATACCTTATAGGGATCCTTAGTTTGACAAATTTCAATAATTATCAAAGTAGATATAAAATCAGGATTCCAAGTCCTAAGCTTATTTACTATAATTTTTCCTAAGTTATATTATGACATTTTTTAGGCAAAATTATAGTAAATTATAATGAATCC
>NW_018199957.1:0-487 GCF_001263595.1 Phalaenopsis equestris | reverse complement strand
TTGAGCTCGAGCCACTCTCTGCTTGTGCTTGAGCTTGATTAATTAATGGAGTTCGAGCTCGTGCTCAAGCTTAATTTTACGAGTTCAAGCTGGCTTGTTTATCATGAAAGAGAGAAAATAACATTAATTCAAATTAGTGTTATAATAAAATGACAAGCAAAATGAACAATTAGAAGATGAATTTCATTTGTTATTCTCCTTGATTTGTAGTCGTTTCAAGATCCAACTTCACGTTTAGAAATCCTTCTTCAATCGGTATGTTTATAGAATAAATTTTTTATTTGTCAGCAGGCATTTCACCTATAAATCTGGGAGGACTTTTACTTGTTACGCTTGTTTTATTTTTATAGTATCAATTTTGTTACATTTTTACGTAGGAAAATGCTTTTGGATGAATCATGAACAACTAATTTGTTAGTTTCCTTTATTCATTAAAGAACAAGTACTGGTACTCGTCCAGTTTATGCTGCTTCTTTTTGTTTGGTTC
>NW_018199956.1:0-487 GCF_001263595.1 Phalaenopsis equestris | reverse complement strand
TATTATTATTTAATTATTTAATTATTTTGAGTGAAACAAGCCAAACACAAATGAAACTCATTTATAAAGGGAGCTAAAAAATATTTCTATTATTAATTTATTATATTTTTATTGTATTATTTAGGTCATATATATATATTATTTTTATCACAATAATTCTTAAGTTAATTATGTAAATAGTTGCCATTGCCCTAAAAATAGACTTAGGGGCTGTCGAAGATGACTATTAATTTAATTTAATTTTATTTTATTTTTAATTTTCGTTTTATTTTATTAATATTTTTATTTATAATGAAATATGTTTGATGTGTTATTTTATAGTAATTTATTCTTAAAAATATTCAAAAAGAATTTCTTAGACATTTGAGTAATTTTTAAAAATTATTTTCTTAAAATAAAATACATTAAATAAATAACTTATGAAAATAAAAGCAAAAACTGGCAGAAAATAAATAATAAAGTGTTTCCAAATAGGTCCTTAATTTAC
>NW_018199955.1:0-487 GCF_001263595.1 Phalaenopsis equestris | reverse complement strand
ATATCATAAAAGGTGAAGCCATGTTGAAGGAATTGCCATACATCAGGACCGACAATTTATATATTCGGTGTTTGCCACTGAAAATGGTCTAACATGTCACACATTTTATTCCAAAGTTAGTTCCTCCAGAAGAATTTGTTTATCGGATGTGCCCAATCGAGTATGAGGAGTGAAAGAGGCGGATTATAGATTTAATGGCTCCATACTTGTTTTATGAGAATACACGTCTACGTGCAGCTCCAGCTCAAGTTGTGTCAAAAAGATATTGATATTTATTCTATCATGACAGGCTTAAGAAGTAAATATGTTTTGGAGTTGTCTGAAATGGACATGAGCATAGATTTTGCAGTGGGACTGCTTGCGACACAGCGAAGATATAATTTTGTTATGATGGTCGTAGATTAACTCCAGAAGCCTCCAGAGAATAAGGCAAAGTCTCTCCTACCTTGGGAGAATGATGCAAGATGCATACTGTGAATGTCGGATG
>NW_018199954.1:0-487 GCF_001263595.1 Phalaenopsis equestris | reverse complement strand
GTACTAATTGGTATAATTTCCATTATGTGATTAATAATCTTCCTCACTCATGGATTGCACATATTCGCTCTTCATGACCTGCCACCATCAACTATCGGCCACTCGCCATTGCAGGTCACATATTTTGCATTAGGTATTTATCAACAATCTGTTGAATCTCAACTGATTGTCTAACGCCCATTTGAACTTTTAAGAGTAAAATGAACAATAATTATGGTGTGCCTCCCTTTTCAAACGTTTTACTCTATTATTATGAATGTAAGTATTGAAGGTTGGCTCACTTGATAGGCCGTCATTCTTTCACTCTGGATATTATTCTTATATTTTTTTATCCCTAAAATATATTGTATTGTTCCATCAGTAAGCTAAATATTTCCCTTGTTACTATCATGGAATCACATAGGTGGATATAAATTCCTTCTATTCTTACTGTTATAAATTATTAAGCCCATTGTTTCGAGAATTTAATTCTTCTTTTATATATATA
>NW_018199953.1:0-487 GCF_001263595.1 Phalaenopsis equestris | reverse complement strand
TAGCAAGCTCGAGGCTAAGTCAAAGTAATGTTATATCAATGACTATAGAGACGAGGTATTTGGTTATTGTTTCTGAGATGACCAGGATTGGAAGATTATCAGAAGCAGAAATGTAAACTTTAATGAGAAGATGATGTACAAGGACATGACTAGTACAAATTCTGAAGCAGTTTCTCAGGAATCGCAGTTTGTAAGATTTGACGATCTATCAAAGGTCACAGTACAGGACAGAGATGTGAATGACGGGGAGAGTGGGTCTGATGCACCCATTCTTTTTATCCCGTAGATAGGTTCAGAGTCATTCACTACCTCAACTACTGTTCGCAGGTCAGTCAAGAGCAGACATTCTCCACAACGTTACTCACCAACTTTGAATTACATTCTATTGACAGATAGTAGAGAACTACATAACTATGAAGGAACCTTGATAGATGAAAATTCAGCCAAGTGGGAGCTAGCTATGAATGAGGAGATGGATTCCCTGCTG
>NW_018199952.1:0-487 GCF_001263595.1 Phalaenopsis equestris | reverse complement strand
AAATAATATACAATAAGATTCAGAAAAAGTAAATTCATCCAACAAGCATCCTCCGTACGCAAGATTCTTTCTCACTCCAAAGCAGTAAAAGTGAATCTTTCCTCACCGGTCAACGACCATTCAGTTGGCAGAGGAACGTCGGTGACTCCCTGTGCGTTGGGCTGTATTGCAACATCAGGAGCCTCTCACACAGTTCTCCTAGCAGTTTCTATGCTTCTAGATTTGGAGTACAAATTGGAGTTGAATAACCCACCACTTGTTTCTACGAAAAGCAACTCTCTTTCACCAAAGGAGCCCCTTTCAGGTGGCTCTCCCCCTTATGTGTACCCTCTCGTGGGTGGTGTTCCTCCGACCACACCTGCTCGCTAAGTCATCCAAGGGGCGAGTCTGAGGATCCTACCTGGTCCTTCAAGTCAGATTTAAGCCTCTTCCTCACCACCAACTTCTGCCTCTTTTTCCTCTCCTTTAGGGAGCTAGTCCCTCACTT
>NW_018199951.1:0-487 GCF_001263595.1 Phalaenopsis equestris | reverse complement strand
AAAAAAACTATGCTTATAATTTAGTTTTAATTTAGGGATTATTTGGAAACAATTTTATTTTATTGTATACTTTTAAAATTTTAAAAAACATTTGCAGCATGTTTTAAATTTTTAAAAATTATTTATTCTTAAAAACACTCAAATCAAGATTTAAATTACTTCAATTTTTTATAAAGATCATTACCATCATCAAATATATTTTATTTTAATTTAGAAATAAATTAAATTAAATTAAATTAAAATTAATAGCAGGGATGTTGAAATGAGAAAATATTACGTTAATGTCATCCATGGTCTGAATTACATCACGTCTTATGTATAGTGGCATGATGTGATCCACACCGACGTACTCTCAAGAGACCGACACGGACGTAATATTTTCTCTCCAAAAGTCCTTGGTAATCTAACTGAAGAGCTAACCTGGCTAAAACTGAGGCGACGTTCCGCTCTGGCAAGCTGTTCCGACCAACTCCATTTGTGCTTCTCC
>NW_018199950.1:0-486 GCF_001263595.1 Phalaenopsis equestris | reverse complement strand
AAAAAAAAACATAATGTCAAATATTTCATCACAGATCTCCAAAACAAATTAGAACTTGCAATAAAAATTTACTTTATATTATACTCACACTTGCCTCACAAGCCATCCAAGCGGGACAAATTACATGCAAAAGAACTGAAAAATAAAAGTATCTCTACGTTGAGATTCAAAATATATATTGTTGCATAAATCATAAATGTAATAAACAATTAACATTTTCACAACATATTGCATATAAAGTAACAACAAAAATACATACAATCACTCCATTTAACCACCAACGATGACATCTGTAATTTGCTATCTCAAATCTATTATTTTCCCTGCACCGTCCTCATCCTTAGTGCAAGTTTCAGGGAAATCACTTTCACCTTGTGATAAAGATTGTCCTAGAGAATATTCATATGCTTCAATAGAGACATGTGAATGATCTTCATCAGCCTTACTAAAGTTAATGTTACTAAGTGTAGGATGCCAATGTAGTTG
>NW_018199949.1:0-486 GCF_001263595.1 Phalaenopsis equestris | reverse complement strand
GAGCCGAGCTCGAGCTAGCTCAGCTCATTTACACCCCTAATTAGAGTTATCCAATAAAAATTAATATTAGCATATAGGTGTTGGAGTATTTGGATCTTATCAAATATTGAATGATAAAACTATATTAAAAGTTAAACTTTAATGTTGTTTGCGATAGCTTAAAACTCAATTCCGATTGAGATTTTATAGTAAAAGTTATGGATTATTTTGAATTTCGTTTTCATTTATTTTTTGTTATTAAATATTTCAAAATACATAATAAAAATATGGGATAAAGAAGATTATTTAATTGGGGCTCAAAATAAAAAGCAATTTGTCAAATTAGGCTATGTTATTATCACCTCCTAAATTAATCTATAATTCACTTGAAAATAGCATGCATCCTATCTCCTCTGGACACTTCTTTAAATACTAATTTTTCAAACTTAGTGTGGCAAATAGATATCATGGCTTGGCTCCCAGAGACAATTTCCAAAATAAACTCAT
>NW_018199948.1:0-486 GCF_001263595.1 Phalaenopsis equestris | reverse complement strand
GACTTATAATACAACCCAAAAAGGACAAAACATGTCCAACCCAAGTGAACTTATAACCGACTTAATCACAATAAACCCATGCATGATTGGTGTCATGAAGTTTGGGATAGGATAAACTATTATTTATTAAGTATGAATGGTATGCAAAATGTCCTAACACTAATACAAATATATATTTAATAATTTATAACGTATAATTTTTATTTCTTAACACACTTAAATATTTTATTATCAGTGTTAACTCTTACTGTTGATTGATAAAACAAGCCGTGTATGGGTATGCATGTCTTTGATGAAGAATGTCAAAATAATCAATTTTTAAGGCTAATCAGTATGCAAAAACATTCTCACTTCATAAGATGGTGATCCACAAAAGACAAATCACCATTTTGTACAATGAGTGAGAGTCTAAAGACAAGGATTATGACCATTATGAATGCATATGCCTTAAATGATCTTTTCATGTCCATTTCTAAATTGAAAAAA
>NW_018199947.1:0-486 GCF_001263595.1 Phalaenopsis equestris | reverse complement strand
ATATATATATATATATATATATATAGGAAAACTTTTGTCTTGTTGGATAGGGAATTGGTAAATATTTTTAATTTTGTTCCATATTTTAAAATAAAAAAAAAAAGAAATTTTAAATATCAACATGGAAATTATGAATAATATGATCCCTAAACATATTTTTATAAATTTTTATGATTTCTGATTATAAAAATTAAGTATATGGAGATTTTGCCTGCTCTAAAATATAAGAGTTTAGGGAAAAGTGGATTCGAATATCTTCGGGATTGAGTGATAACGAACACTCTTAAAGAAGCTGAGATCACCATTTATGGTCCTATTCAGTGTATTCAGGCTATTTAGCACCCATATTAGTAATGGTATTACATGCCTTTGAAAAAATTAGAATATTTATTCTTATAAAGATATTTATTGCTTCATGTATGAGAGTTTAACATGCGTGGATTAGTTTAGGTTGATTTGGTTTAAGGGTTATTTCATTAAATTTGA
>NW_018199946.1:0-486 GCF_001263595.1 Phalaenopsis equestris | reverse complement strand
AAAGATAGCTGAAGTAAAAATCAATGTCAGAGATCAACTTTTTCTCAGAAAAATTTTCACCATTTTCTACTTTTAAACATTATCTTCTGATTCAAATATTTATCATTCATGCCCCTCATAAATTTTTTCATCTTGAATTCATAGTAAGTCCTTAAATGCAGCACAGTGGTTGTTGCCCTTTTCCTATTGTCTCAAGCGTAGCAGATGGTGAAAGTTAAAATATAAGAAATTTACAGCTTTGGATAGGAGCGCCGAGAGGGAGAGAAAGCAGACATGGACAATCACCATTGCCATAAACTTATGAAGCTTCTGCTTCTCTTTATCTTGCTCATCTTCCTAAGGGGAGTGAAGTCCTCTTGTGAGTTAGAGATCGGCAGAAGAACACTGTGGGAGACTTTGCAGAACAAGTATATAAGCTATCAGGTTCTAAAGAGGGATTCAGTGCCCTGCAACCGCCATGGCATACCCTACTACAGCTGCCGGGTA
>NW_018199945.1:0-486 GCF_001263595.1 Phalaenopsis equestris | reverse complement strand
ATAGGAATTGGGCGGTATGCATGTAAATGCCCCTATCTAGAATGCATGAACCACTGGGGTCTAACCATTTAGTAGCCCATTATTCTCATGGTGCAGTAATTACCCTAATATCAACTATATACTCCTCACTTCTAGCATTCATCAGGAAGGCGGACGAAAGCCATGGAACAGCATCAATTTTGTTTGCGCACATGATGGATTCACTCTCGCAGATCTGGTCACATACAACAAGAAGAATAACTTTGCAAATGGTGAAGATAACAGAGACGGAGAGAATCATAACTTGAGCTGGAACTGTGGCGAGGTAATAACTAATATTCAATTAATTTACATTGAAGCTCAGCTCACATTTATCTCTTAGCATGAACATAATCATTTAATTGTGAATTATTATATTTCAGTTTTTTTTTTCACCAAAAAGCTGCTTTATTTATTTTTAGCTCTGCAATGAATAATCTTGAGAGTGCTGCTGCCATCTTTTCTTTT
>NW_018199944.1:0-486 GCF_001263595.1 Phalaenopsis equestris | reverse complement strand
ATAGAATTCTTTCCACTTGCTTCGTTAGGTGATAGGATTTAGTTATGCCCGGTCATGTGAGAATTTATTGTGTCCCTCCATAACTGATAGGATTGCATCTGTATTCTTTCCAATTCTCTCTGTATTCTTATAGAAATGATAGAATTTCAGTTATATCTTTCAATAGGCAAAATTTTTATTTTTGCGTCCTTCCATAGGTGATAGGATTGTAAATGTACATTTTATAGGTGACAATTCTCTTTGTATCTTTGCATTAAGTGTTATAATTTTTGTTGTAACTTTAATATGTGATATGATTCTTTCAATATTCTTGTATATGTTATAATTTTTGGGGCATCCTTATATATTTATAAATCAAACACTTAAACTTTCATATTTACATGGTGGTTAACACTTATATATTTAATATTACATAAAAAATATCAGTATTACTTTTCTTTTAAAAGTGAAACATACCTTTTAATGCATCGGTTTGTGACATCATTG
>NW_018199943.1:0-486 GCF_001263595.1 Phalaenopsis equestris | reverse complement strand
TAATTAATTAATTAATTAATATAAAGTTTTATTGAATTAAAGCTCTAAATATAGAGATTTCAGCTTTGAAGGAAAGGTTTTTGAAGCAAACAAGAGGAAAAGATCGACTTGAAAGCCTGTAAGGTAAATGTTAAACCTAGTATTAGTAATGGAGTTAATGGCGTAATTAGTCAAATTAATTATTGTTATTAATTTTATTTAGATGGGAATGTGTGAAGAATTCGATATAGATTCGAGAGTTGAGGAAGATAAAGATGCCTAAAGCTAAAAGATATTAGCATTTTAATACTCCTTTTATATTAATAAGATTTTCTTTAGGAAGTAATTCTTTTAGTCATATGCATTTTTAATTGATTTTGGTGTTAGTTAAAAGAATTGAAGTGAAGGAATATGCATTTTAAGAGGTTTTCTAGGTCAAAATGAGTAATTATTTTTTTATATGCATCAAATGTAAAGTTTACTACATAAATAATTTCTTTAATGCTT
>NW_018199942.1:0-486 GCF_001263595.1 Phalaenopsis equestris | reverse complement strand
TATATATATATTATGCAAGGACCGTTCTTCAGGCCGCACATGAAAAAAAAAAAATTTCATATATTTATTTAAAATTTATAAAATCGAGTGTTACTTTTCTACAAATGACACATATTTTCTCCTCGTAGACGAGTGAGCACTTCAACCCGCTAAAACATATGTTTGCCCCTTGGATGCCCGAAAGCCCTCCCACATTGCTCCTCAGTTCCCATCAGCTCCCGATTTCACATTCCTTCCTCCCTCTCCACGCCGAGTTCATCCCCTCCTTCGTTCGCTCTACCGGGAAGGATAGCAGGCTCACAAGCCTTGCTAGGAAGGAAACAACACGTACTAAGACCTCCGATCCTTCACGCCTTCACTTCTTCTCTAAGTCCATACATCCACCCGAAAACAACGAGCAAGGTAACCAATAATCTCCCATGCACTTGTGCATTTCTTTTTCACCACAAGTGCCTGCACTCAACATTTTACGTTGAGATATAAGAA
>NW_018199941.1:0-486 GCF_001263595.1 Phalaenopsis equestris | reverse complement strand
GTGTTCTATAATTCTCTTTTCTTTTCTCAAGGAACAAAGTCATTCTTTAGAGCTTTATTGCAAGGCATCTATTTTAAAATCTTATTACATATCCTTAGGATTTTATGAGCCATGCTTCTTTGTGTGCTCGACCGCATGCTCCTGCTCAAGCACTTGCTAGCCCTCTCTTCCTCTTCCTCTTCCTCTTCCTCGATCAAGCCCTCTTGTTCTCTATTTACCCGCTTGATTCTGCTCTCCCCCCTCTATTTGTCTCCCCTTATAACTTGAAACCGACTAGCTTTTTTTTTCAATTGAACAGGCACTAGTCCGTTCAAATACTCTTTATTTTATTTTATTTTATTTTTTTAATATTGTTTTGGTTATTACAGGTGTCCCCCGTTGACTTGAAAATTAGAATTTTCACCTATGGTGCTTCTCTATATTCATCTTCTACTGGTTCTAAAGCCCCACCAGCTATAATTTCATTGTTATACCGAGAAATAACTT
>NW_018199940.1:0-486 GCF_001263595.1 Phalaenopsis equestris | reverse complement strand
TCTAGACCTCAACCAAAAGTGAGGTCAACAACGCAATTGGTGAATCTCTTTGTTCATTGCAGCCACCTGCTTGGCATGAGCCTCCTGGCTTGGCTGTGAGGAGCTCGAGGAATTTAGAATGGGACCACGGAAGGGCTCAACCTCAAAGGCCATACCCTTCGCTACAAGGCTACAAACCCTCTCATTCTTCCTCCCTGTCGCCTGAGTCCAAAACTCGTACTCAGACTGCGCAATGGTAGACTGACTACCACTTTTGTTGGAGTCAATATGGGTCCAAGTGGCAAAGTTCCTCTCCTGTAGCTGTTCGAACTCCTCATGCATAATGAAAATCAGCGTTTAATTGACACTTTCAATAGTTAGAATCAAAATAAACTTTTTAATTTAAGGTTTTTAACTTATAGCAACTCGTCTGAAATGCTTTGAAACCCACAACGCAGTCCCCAGTCGCCAATGAGTTCTGTTGACCTCACTTTTGGTTGAGGTCTA
>NW_018199939.1:0-486 GCF_001263595.1 Phalaenopsis equestris | reverse complement strand
TGGCCTTTGGAAATTTTATTTTCATTATTTATTTTTAAATCTTATATTATTGATTATTGTCCAAATTTTTTTAGAAGATAGCGGCAGGTCTCCGCCAAATTCTAGAGAACTTTCGATTGATATTTTCGCTTGTCTTAGTGACTACATTGTCAAAGTCCACTAAAGTTAGGTATTATGTGACCCTTAGCCCATGAATAAGATTATTTAAGGACCTCCTTTGCCATGTAAGAGAGGAGATCTTGAGCTAGTAAGATCAAAGTAGTGGCAATCCTACATGTATGGTGAATCATTAGAATTGGTAAAGGCTAACAAGTGACTGAATGTTTCGTAAGTGATATTTATATATTTGGAGATAAAATTATTAAACCACTTTGTAGTTTAACATATAACTTTGAGTGAATCTATTTTTTGTAACTTCAGTATTTAAAGATTTTTTGGTAGCTTGATGAGTCTTGTGGATCAATTCACATTGACTCTAATACTTAT
>NW_018199938.1:0-486 GCF_001263595.1 Phalaenopsis equestris | reverse complement strand
TCATGGATGACATGGGATCCACCTCATCATTTCTCAAAATCCTTGGGGGTGGGGGGGTTCCCTTGCTTGCCCTTGGCGAAGCTGTAACAATAACCACATTGGATGGCGCTTCTGCCTTTTTCTTGCATCTTTTTCTATGGGTTTGAATATGTCCTTTTCTTCCATAATCCAGATCGACCTCTGCCCCTTAAATTGAAGATGCAATAAGGAATCTTTTTCTCATCACTTTTTGAAAATACTCTTGCGTGTAACTCGAGGCCTTTCAAGATATTCACAAACTTTCTTTGAATTTCCTTGTATTACTCAAATTCTTGTTTCTAGACCTGGCGTATCTTTTCCAGCTTGAACCTGAGAAATCTCCGCAAATGTCGAGGCTGCTCCCCTGACTCATCTCCTCAAGTAATCCATGACTGTTGTGGCTCTACAAAGAGTGGTATGTGGTAAGTATTGCTAACATCTGGATGATCTGCAATTCTGAACATCATG
>NW_018199937.1:0-486 GCF_001263595.1 Phalaenopsis equestris | reverse complement strand
GTAGTAACACATGGAAGAAGTATCAACTATTAAGTTTCTTTTGAGACATTTTATCTTTTTTAAACTTAGTCCAATGAAGGGGGTGATTAGATTTTGTATAATGGGTAAGTTGAGTCTAAGATTTATTGGGCATTTAAAGGTGATTGGTAGGGTTGGTAATTCTATTTATTGATTATTACTAGCAGATCATATATCATATGTGCATGAAGTATTTCATGTACCTATGTTAAGAAAATTAATTTTTAAATGTTAATCAGCATTACTGATGATGAGATTGAGATACATCCTAACTTTACATATAGAAAGTAATATAAGAATATTTTGCCCTTTGTTGTGAGACAAATATGAGCAAACAGATCCATATTATTAAAGTTTAATGGAAACATAGATCAGAAAGGGAAGCCATGTGGGAAAATAAGGTTCATATGAGACAGTGTTATCCATATTTCTTTGATTGTTAGCAATTTTGAATGTCGAGGGTGATAT
>NW_018199936.1:0-486 GCF_001263595.1 Phalaenopsis equestris | reverse complement strand
GCTTAGTTTGGCTGACAACCTCCTAAGATGAGCTATTACATTATAATCCACTTTCTAAACACCTCCAATCTTTTCTTGGTTATGTGTATCTTCCACTAGCGAAGGAGGAGGTAGCACTTCTCGAGTGAATTTTGTTTTCCTTTATCCATTGAGGCTGTCCTTTGGGGTAGTACCTTCCCACTTCTCATGTTTAGTTCTGTAATCTCTTCTTCTTCCTCTTGCGATGTTTTTGTAAAAACTTTTGGTGTCTCTTATTCATTAAAAAAATCTAAGTTGATGGCAAGAGGTGTATCGTGGTACTTGAGGACGAGTTCCTCAGTTCTGGTGTTATTGTAACCGGTGTTGTCGATATCTTCTTCATTCTCGTTAACGGGTTATCAGACTTAATTATGATTTGAGGATCATTTTGGGAATTAAGATCGAAGTTAGATTGACCAAAATCAGTTAGGCAATCACTAGAAACAGTTAGAACGTAGCCAAAATCAT